>NC_068982.1:184266389-184269704 GCF_001194135.2 Octopus bimaculoides | reverse complement strand
ACATCGATTGTAAAGCGATGGTGGGACACACACACACACACACAGAGGCTTTGGTCGGCCCGAGGCTATAGTAGAAGACACTTGCCCAAGATGTCACGCAGTGGGACTGAACCCGGAACCATGGGGTTTGGGAAGCAAACTTCTTACCACACAGCCACTGCGAGTTCTATGGTTACGGTGTTGGATTTAGGATCATAAGTTCGTGTGTTTGATTCTTTGACCGGGCAACGCGTCGTATCCTTGTGCAAGGTGTCTCACTTCATGTTACTCCAGTCTTCTCACTCTCTTGAAAACGAATACACAATACTAGAACCGGCACAGCTGACTCTCTTCCAACTAAATATTTCTAATATTCGGAAAACACAATCTAAGTCTGTATCATTTTTATATATAGTTTGAGGCAGCACTGGATTAACCATTAAAAAATCTATGCACGTGCTTAGGGCTTCAAGGAAAGGGTGGAAACGAGCCACACCAGAATCGGACTCAGGTCACAGTCTAGCCGTGACGATAAAGAAGTCACTCTGGGGGTCAGTCTTAGACCAGAGTTTCCTCAGTCTACTCACTGCTGGATCTCCTTGATTGTTGGCTCCAGTGATTGCTGGAATGTATTTGTGTGGAGAATGAACGTGATTGCGTGAATGTGTGTATTAGTCTGTGTACAATGCGTGCGGTGGAGGCGCAATGACCCAGTGGTTAGGGCAGCAGACTCGCGGTCATGGGATCGCGGTTTCGATTCCCAGACCGGGCATTGTGAGTGTTTATTGAGCGAAAACACCTAAAGCTCCACGAGGCTCCGGCAGGGGATGGTGGTGAACCCTGCTGTATTCTTTCACCACAACTTTCTCTCACTCTTACTTCCTGTTTCTGTTGTGCCTGTAATTCAAAGGGTCAGCCTTGTCACACTGTGTCATGCTGAATATCCCCGAGAACTACGTTAAGGGTACACGTGTCTGTGGAGTGCTCAGCCACTTGCACGTTAATTTCACGGGCAGGCTGTTCCGTTGATCAGATCAACTGGAACCCTCGACGTCGTAAGCGACGGAGTGCCAACAACAATGCGTGCGTGTTGTATTTGTGTGTATATGCACGTGCGTGTTTTCATACATGTTCGGGTTGAATTTGACAATCTTTCTTCGTCTCCTTTTTCCAGGCACAGTTTGATGTATTGGTGAATAGTCAACGGTGTTGGAGAGCATAAAGACTAAAGTTGTAGTTGGAAAAAGTTAACTGACATGGAGGAATGGAAACGAACAGAGTATTAGAAAAGAGTTACGAGTACCATGATGATTTGTGCCGGGTATCAAATGTTGATACTATGACTGCTGCTTTATGCTCTGTGAACACTGTAAAGTATGTCAGACGTGGCACGGACAGGAGACAACGAAGCCGTGGCCAACGGAAAAGGACAAAGCAGACATCCTTACTGCGTCCACACACCAAAACTCGACTCCACATCTTTAAACATGTTCTTAGGTTCAATTGAAGATGCAGGAGACATTTGGCCAATCTCAAGCTGGAGAGGGTTGCTGCTGCAAGGCCATATGTGTGGCATCAGGATTTGGCTCCTTGCCATATCTACGGAAAGAGTCAGAAGTGGTTGTCGGAAAATTTCTACGACTTCATGAGGGTCAGTTTCAGGTCTTCTAATTTCTTCGACTGTAATTCCTTGGATTACAATGTGTGAAGCGCATTTGAGAAAGACACGAACCGCTCTGACTACAATAGTAAGGCCAAACTGGAGGCCAAGATCAAGGAGTTGTTCGAAGATCTTCCCAGCGACATAGTGAGGAACGCATGCACCAGTTTCCGGAACCGTCTTGAAGCCGTGGTGGAAGCTGAGGGCAGCTACTTTGAATAAACTGCTATCATGATCTAGTTTATATATTTTGACTTTACAAAAAAACACTTTAATTTTGGATAGGATTTAGTATTTTCTTTTCCTTTTATACATAATGTAAATTTTAGCCCGAACACTGTATATGAATATATGAATCTGTTTGTGTGTGTGTGTGTGTGTGTGTGTGTGTGTGTGTGTGTGTGTGTGTGTGTGTGTGTGTGCGTGAGCGCGCGCGCGTAAAGATACTAGAGTCCATTCCACATTAGACTCATCACACGCAAGACAACCATCCACAATCACGAAGATATCTTCCTCGTCCCATGAAATTTACGATGGAATAAATACGAACATGGCCTTATTTCGTGTATGTGTATAAAAAGACATTGCAAGCGCCATAGCTTGATGAAGATATATATATATATAGAGAGAGAGAGAGAGAGAGGGAGAGAGAGAGAGAGAGAAGGGGGAATAGAAAAGGAGAGAGATAGAACAGGGAAAAGAGATAGGAAGGGAAAAAAGAGACATGGGATAAGACAGATAGAGGGAGGGAGAAGACAAAGTTAGACTTAGCAGTTTAGGCAGCTGCAGTGGATGGTAGGGTTGAGGTGTACAGCAAAGAATCATTCTTTGTGCAGGTCTGTTAAAGATGTATGTAATATATAATTTATGATATATTTATGTCATTATTTTCTCATGTGAGGATCGCTTCACAAGAAATGTATATCATTATAATGTATAAATATCTCAATAAATACGTGATATGTGCATAGATACAAACATACACACATAAATCTATATGCATGTATGTACATGTACGTCTTTTTCATCTCTTACCCACATTCATGTACACATGCACACACACGCACACATCTCCCTCCCTCTCTATCCTACGCCATCTCTGTCTCCCTCTCTCGCTCTCTGTCTCTGATATATTACACACATACATACACACATACATACATACATACATATATATATATATATATGTGTGTGTGTGTGTGTGTGTGTGTGTGTGTGTGTGTTTCCTGATTCTATTCGCTACTTTATAAGCTCGACCGCTGTTTTCTCTTGGTATGTATAAAAGACGATGACTATTTACATACACACTTTCGCACAAATATAGACAGTACACATACACATGCATTTACATACACACTTACACAAATGTATATGAATAAATATGTATGTGTGCGCTTGTGGTGTGTGATGTGTGTGTGTGTGTGTGTGTGTGTGATGTGTTAGTGGGCCAGTCATCAAAGAAGATGTAAGTGATGTTGGCATAACAAAGTAGACACTAATTAATTACATACTACATCACCCACCCGTACACCACGTCATTCTAACCATTCTTATCTATCTTCCCATAAATATACTCCTCCTTCACTCCCTCCTCATCCTCCTTTCCCCGCTCTCTCTCTCTCTCTCTTTCTTCCTTTCTCTCACTATACATATATATATATATTTATATATATATA
>NC_068982.1:184265211-184265751 GCF_001194135.2 Octopus bimaculoides | reverse complement strand
CCGCAACCAAATGACAACAGCAACAACAACAATCCTCTAAATCACCACCACCACCACCACCACCACTACTATTAGCACGCGTACCACTACTCCCACCAGTACTATCACTCCCACCACTACCACCAGTACTATCATTCCCACCACTACCACCAGTACCCCCACCATCAACACCACCGCTACTACTGCCAGCACCATAACTACCACCAGCTCCACTACTCCCATCAGTACCACCACTATCACCAGAACCACCACTAACAACAACAACAACAACAACAGCCCCTTCCTCGATACTAAACCCTTGCTTCTGCCAACACCAATATCACCAGTATATCGCCTTCGACCACCATCAACGCCACCACACCGACTCCGATCCACCATCTCTTTTACTTGAGCTGCGCATGCGCCACCGTTGCCGCCATTGCGGACACCGTCCTGTCTAACATCCATCAGTCATTATCTTGTTATGATGACAATGTCGCCTAACTGCCACCTCTCTTGTTTAACTATTGGTGTGTGTGTGTGTGTGTGTGTGTGTGTGTG
>NC_068982.1:184261066-184264783 GCF_001194135.2 Octopus bimaculoides | reverse complement strand
ATACATATATATATATATCCTTTTGTTGTTTACACCACCTGCCCTCGTCTGTTGTTGTTTTTTCGTACATTCTCCCTCCTATATATATATATATATATATATGTGTGTGTGTGTAGGAATGTATATTATATGCATGTGTGTGTGTGTGTGTGTGTGTATGGCCACCGTTTGCTAACCCGTGTTGGTGTGTTTACGCCCCCATAAATAGCGGTTCAGTAAAACAGCAAAAGAGTACGATTGAATATGTACCAGGCTTAAAAAATAATTCGTTCGACTAATATTCCTCAAGGCGATACTCCAGCATGGCCGCCGTCTGATGACTGAAACAAGTCAAAGGTAACTAATAAAATAATGTACACACACACATTCAGTCAGAGATGGGTAGAGCGAGAGAGGTCTGTAAAACTACATAAGTGATTCAGAGGGAAGGAGTTTCGTACAAACAAATGTGCCTTGCACCTCTGACTTATGTAGCGTTCTTTACAGCTAATAAATTTATACACAAGCTCTACTTTACATATTGAGTTCTTTTTCTCGTTCATACCGCCAAACTTCTGTGTATATGTATAGGTGTGTGTGTGTGTAGGTGTGTGTGTGTGTGTGTGTCTATGTACACTCGTACACATATATATATATGCATATATGTAAGTGTAAGTATAGAATTCATTTGTATTCATTGACACACATACACACATTAAACACACTCATTAACCTATTAAGAGCTGATAGCGAAATTGCAAATCAATTATTGATTTTTTTTAATCCCCATATTAAATGGCCTCTCAACCACCTTAGAACCGTTCAACAACTATCATCAATTGGTTTCACTCCATTCAAAATAACACAAAATATTATTGTTGTTTCCAATTCGTTATCTGTGACTTTTTAACCGTCAATTACGAAATCCATATGTAAAGATGCCATTAATTTTGCAAATACCATCACCCCATAAAGCCAACGATTATTGAAACGTTCTTCAAAGCACGAAAATCCGCATTCTACTTTATTAAAACACTGCTCTATAAAATTTAAAAAAAAACAAGAAAAGAAGATAAGATAGCACTATAATATCAAAACTTCAGCCGATATAAACGAACTTGTCGGTTTATATGTATTAAATCTCCTACATGACAAAGTCCCGTTCATATCTAATGGTTTATACAAGGACGACAGCCTCATCAATCTCCGGAAATTCATAGGACGATAACCAATTAATCGAGAAAGGATTTCTATAAATGTTTTTCGGAAACTAGGTTTTGTGATTCTGGTCGAGATACTCCGAAATCTATCAATTTATTAAAATTCAACCTACTATTACAAAAGACAATTGAGTACTAAAATATGCACAAAGCTACCCTCAAAGCATCGACAATCTAGTCCGTAGAATATCAATTAAAATTCCCAAATTGTTCTCAAATGAGAATTATTTGGAAATTCTGGATATTTTTATTTTACCATCAGTAAAATGACTCGTAAAGAAAGCAGTTTTACAGAAAAGCTGAATTACTACTCCAATACAGAAAATACACCTACCAAACGCAGAAACAAAAGCAAAAATATAGAATGGTATAACCCACCTGTCAACCCATAGTGCTAAAAGTATTTCCAAGCTAATAAACTAACAATTTACTTCTGAGTATAGATATCATAAACTGATTAACAAAAATACAGAAATCTTATACTCAACTGCTCCAAACATCTCTCATCTTTTCGCTGCATTTAAAAAGATTATATATTCCTAATACATCAATATGAATGCTCCAAATTGCAATTGTACAAACAGAAACAAATGCCCTATACAAAGAAAAATATTTAGCAAAAGAATAAATACGTAGCGCAAGAGTTAAAGCAAACCCTCTAACTCAAACCACTTCTTCTTTTCCCCAACATCATCTTCCATCTTTCTCCCACTCAACGCTAACTGCGAACTTCTTTAAAAATCGATTTATTCCGCATTAAATCTCTTTCAAGAAATCAAATAAAAACATCTACAATATATTAACCACAGTAGATATGATCTTTAAAATCCTTTAGTATTTCATACAACATTTCTTGGAAAATCCTTTCAAAAGCTAAACTATACCAATACAGCAATAAACCATGTCAGCTATGTATTAATGAGTCCTTCGAAATGCTGTTTTCAAAGCAAAAACTTTAAAATAAATAGTATGAACAAATACCTCCATACAAACATAAAAAACACAGAATGTTGAATCATTATTATGAACCAATAAATTTCACAAAGTGATAAACATTGCTTATACCCAACAATTTTCAATTTACGAGTGTATCTGTGCACACCTACTTGCGGTTTGTTTTCCGTTTTTTAATGTGTATAGACACACTACTACATATACATACCACTCTTGTACTATAATTAGTGTGTGTGTGTTTGTGTGTGTGTGTGTGTGTGTGTGTGTGTGTGTGTGTGTGTGTGTGTGTGTGTGTGTGTGTGTGTGTGCTCGCGCGCGCTTATGTATATATGTACATCTTTGAGAGATATAAGTAATTATCAGTACGCTTGTGTATGTACGTATGTATACATATTATATTATATTATATTATATTATATTATATTATATATTACATTACTTTATATTATATTATGTTATATTATATTACATTATATCATATCATAATATAGTAAGACTGGCAGAAACGTTAACACGCCGAACAAAACGCTTAGCAGCATTTCGTCTCTCTTTACGCACTGAATTCAAATTCCGTCAAGGTTGACTTTGCCTTCCATCTTTCGGTGTCGATGAAATAAATATCAGTTGAGTACTGAGATCGACGTGATTGAATTAGCCCCTACCCACAAAATTTTAGGCTTTGTGTCTCTGGTAGAAATGATTATATTATAGACATTCTGAATGTATGTATTTATGTGTGTGGATGTGTGTGGATGTGTGCTTGCTTATATATGTACAGATATATATACATTTGGGTAAGTATATGTATTTCTATGTATAGATGTATGTACATGTGTGCGTACATATTCCTCTTTATTTAAATATGTACAACATAGTTACTAATTATGCAATTACCAGCCCTAACTCTTACATTTCAATTACTAGGACGGTCTCCGCCGATCATCTACCATATCCGCGCAGCGTCAGAAACATCCTATAAAACCTGACTACATTTTGCTGTGTGACAAAGCCAACTGCTGGCAAAACTTTTAAGTCAGTGTCCATAGAATATTTGACTCGACAGTAGGATCGATTATCATTTTGTGTGTGTGTGTGCGTGTGCGTGTGCGTGCGCGTGTGCGTGTGCGTGCGCGTGTGCGTAAGTGAGTGTGCATGTTTGTATGAGGTTATGTGTGTGTGTTGTGTTTTATGTATGTATCTATATATATATTCATATGTAAATGCAAATAAAAGTTATGTATATAAAAAGGACCCAGTTTCGTGGAATGGTTGGTGTGAAATAGAGATGAGTCAAGAAAAAGATGTAGAAGAGCTGAAAGTTGTAATGAGGTAGTTGCTGAATAGGAGTGTTAGTGTGAGGTAGAGAAACGTTATCAGTGTATCACGTCAGATTCTGTCCTACTTTCCCTTTATTCTTTTCTAAATTTGTCTCTCTCCCTCTTTCTTTCTCTCTCTCGCTCTCTCTCTCTCTCTCTCTCTCTCTAACACACACACACAAACACACAATCTCCCTCAACTCTCATGATATGTACATACATATGTATTTATATATATATATATATAT
>NC_068982.1:184258240-184261016 GCF_001194135.2 Octopus bimaculoides | reverse complement strand
TTCATACATACATATATATATATTTATATTTATATTTATAAATATGTATGTATATACGTATATGCACTCCCCGCCCCCACAGTATATACTTGTAAAGCTGCCGTTATTGAAATTGCACATCAAAATGGTGAAATCATCAAAAAATTAACACTCGTTTTCAAATATATTGTTTCACCTTTAAATTTGCATATTTCTAAAATATTCAGATTTTATGTTCTATAAATCGGACGGTTAATTTTTATAATGTTTGAATATATTTCAATTTAATAAAAATTAACAGTCCGATTCATAGGATATAATAACAGAATATTTTATTAGTATAAACAAATTTAGACGTGAAACAGTCAAAGAATTACTTTTCATCTTCCCTGGTACTTGAAACTGCGTACCAACTTTTTGACGATAATATTTTTAATGAGAAACTTTGATAATGAATGTTTGAGTGTATACTGTGTGTATATTTTTTGTGAAATTTGTTTCCAGGTATTGTTAAAATACTGGTAGAATACTTTGAAGAAATCTAATTTTATATAATTAATTACATATGAATTTAAATGTAAAAACGTGGAAAATATATAATTTTATGTCTTACGTAATATTGGAAACCGTATACCAGCATTTTGAAGAAATTACTTTTAAATGAGAAATTTAAATAACCTATTGATATATGTCAGCGATTTGCTCAATAAACATGGCTCTTCATTATTACAATACCTCAGAACAGCTGCTTGATATATCTGTGAAACTGACCAAAAGGCTTGCCAGAGAAGATGCCTGTTGTAAAAGTGTGCAGACAGACACATTATTTTGGAAGAGGCTGCAAGCTTGGCTTGTTCAAGCAAGATAATGAGTCCCTTTGCTATCATTTTCTATGCTTGTTCATCACCCAGTCCTTGAATTTCCACGAGTTTCCGTAATTACTGACAGTACTGTTATAAATATTCCTGAAAATTACTATCGCTGCAATCTATCAGTTGATGATAATGTAACTTTCAGTAAATTAAAGTCTTATATTTTCATTTTGCTTTACTTACACCTCAGAGACACTTTCAAAGTACATACACCCACGACAACAAGACTTCCCCACTCTCGTGGATACACGATCTCTTACAGTGCCCGAGCATTTACTGACATGTGGCGATACAGCTGTTGAGGGTGAAGAAGATGCTACCCTCCAATTAAAGCTTGTACGATGGTATTCAGCAGTCTAGGCTAGCCCCTGCAATGTGTACCTTCTCCCAGGACTAAACAGTACAGTCCTCTCTAACTTTTTTCTAAAGCTCCCGCAAATCATAACCCCAAAATTATAATTAACTTGCAAAGAAGAACTCTATAATTGTATGATCAATGTGTATCACAGAGTAAATGTACTATCTGGAGAAATTTAAAATGTTTCAAGCCAAATCACGTGACAGGTCATAACAACACATGGTCCTTTTGACTATCCTTCATAATCCTTGTCTCTGCTCCTCCATTCTAAGAATGACCTCACCTTTTTTTAAACTAATTTTTCATGTTTTTTATTGGATCATGTCTTAGAAATTATGTCTATGTTGTCCAGCACTTATATGGGTGCACCAAAATTTCAGCGCTTTAGGGGTTCGCTTACTTTGCTAAGTGTGAAGCACCGGCTCAGCCTCCAGTGAATTTACTAAAATGTGAAGCGAGCCAGGCTCAGGGAAACAGCAATGCCGTCTTACGATATGGGCACACTTGGATGTTGCCCAGGGACCACAAAGGTCTAGGAGACCAATAATGATGTTGGTATACATAAAATAAATACTATGGGCCCAGTGCATTGGTTTACCCTAGGGCCTATAATAGTGCCAAGATGACTCGGGGGATAGGCCTACACTCGGCATACACCAAAAAACTAGGGAACACAACTAGAAAGATATTTTGTTCTTGGTAATTAGGATTCTCTGGGACCATTGAGGTTCCTTGACTGGGACCAGCGCAGGGCGTTTTACATTTAGTTTTACGCTCTTATTTTTCATCTTTTCATAATCTATTCCACGCAAACCATCATCATTGTCCATGTAATGCCATCTCATCAGATTCCCTCGTGGCAAATACAGAAATAACTATTCTGAACGCTGGTATGATAACATGCGGTTTACCATTTAGTTATATACATTTATGTTCTGAGTTCAATTCACGCCGAAGCTAACATTGCTATTTCTCACGTGATTGAAAAATTCTAATATTGAGGTGAAATATACCTCCTCCTCCTCCTCCTCCTCCTCCTCTTCCTCCTCCTGCTACTACTACTACTACTACTACTATTCTGTGTCGAAAGCATTGTCATAATTCTTATCACTGGTAGTAGTAGTAGTAGTAGTAGTAGTAGTAGTAGTAGTAGTAGTAGTAGTAGTAGTCCGTGTTGTTGTTAGAGTTTTCTGGGTAGTACTGTTCAGGTCAGTCAACCGTATATATGTTGCGTGTTGACAAGTGATTTTTGTCCCCTCTGAAAGATGGGTGGGCGTGTCCTCACCGTTCTGCCTGAGTGTGAGATTAGCCTGTATATGCACGCAGGCGCGCGCACACACACAGACAGACACACACACACACACACACACGCACACACACACACACACACACACACATAAACATACATATAGATACATGCACACGTCTGTCAATGTGTATGCGTGTGCTTGTGTATGTATATATGTGTGTGTATGTGTGACATATATATATATATATATATATACATATCAATATGCATATGCATACATACATGTATATATATATATATATATATATATATATATAT
>NC_068982.1:184253820-184257029 GCF_001194135.2 Octopus bimaculoides | reverse complement strand
ATATATATGTGATGTGCGTAAATATATAGCTGTAGAAATCATTTATGCATACATACCTATGTGTATAAGAATGTGTGTGTGTGTATGTGTGTAATGTGCATATATAATAAACAAATGCATATACTTATATATATATACATATATCAACACAAACATAACAGAAAGATATATATGTGATGTGCGTAAATATATAGCTGTAGAAATCATTTATGCATACATACCTATGTGTATAAGAATGTGTGTGTGTGAGAGAGAGAGAGAGAGAAAGAGAGGGGGAGAGAGAGAGAGAGAGAAAGAGAGGAGGAGAGAGAGAGAGGGAGGAAGAGTCCGCCCCAAAAAATATATACACGTGAAAGAAATATGTGTCGAAATATTTTAATACTAAATTTATTCAGACAACACAAGATTAAAAGAAGTTACCTTTAACATCCACCGTTGCAAGAGGTGCTCAAACTGGTGGCTTCCAGACACTTGTTAGTAAGGTGAACTGCTGCTTGGGTAATGCTGGCCAAAGCGTCCTGTGGGATTGCTGCACATGCCGTCTCAGTTTTTCCCTGAGGGGCCGTGAGTGTAGCCGGTTTTCTGCGATACTTTAGTATGCCTCGTAAATAAAGTTTGCAGTTGTTAAATGTGGAGAACGTGCTGGGAACTGAACTGCATTTCTTCGTCCTATCCAATGTCCTTGCAAATTCTCGTTCAAGTAAGGTCACACGTCTCGGCAGTTGTGTGACAGAGCACCGTCTTGTTGAAAGAAAAATTCATTATTTCCATTAAGTTCATGTACGGCAGGTCAAATGGACGTACGTTTTATGTCTAGGTATACTTGACCAGTAACAATAGCTTCAAAGAAAAATGGTCCTGTGAGCACTCTTGATGACACACCACACCAGATATTGACCTCTGGAAAATCGGTTGCTTTAAATAAAGAAAAAGGTGAAAAAGGCCAAAAATGGCGAAAATGGTTAAATGCAACTTGTAATATTTGAATAAATCTATATATATATTAGCTGAGGTATTCGCCATTGTCCAGGTGCCAAATATGTATCATTTATTATTAATTTTGTGTTGTTATTAATATTAAATGTTTTAACTTATAGCAGCTTTTTCTATGATTTTACTATGTAATTTCTCTTGCATACGTTTTATTGTATTGCAACATGCTTATCGTTGAATTTTTCAGGATTCTATGATGTAGGAAGCTTTTTGAGTTTCTGCTTTTATTGGTGATTATATTTTTGTGAGTTAACTAAATGCTATCATTTTGTTTTACTTTCTGTATTTTCTTGCCATTCTGAATTGAAATGCAACACATAAAACAGAAGTAATTTTATTACAAATGTTTCTTTTATTTTATATTCTTTTTTTTCTTCTTCTTTTTAGCAAGAGCTCAATGACGAACAACCTTTCTTGTATTGCGGATTAATGATCTGATGAAAAGATATCCGCTCGACTCAACAAGTAAATTTGCAACATAGAGCTGACCATAAGAGAAACATGGATATGTTAGCTCAACTCCAACAACGCTGATAAAATGTATCCAAGACATATTGGTAGCTATGGGAAAAGAAAGTGTCGTTGGAAACTAAAACCACTTCAACTGAAATGTATGTCTGAGATGATGCGAAGAATGTGTAAAATGAAAGCGTTTTCATCAAGGAACAACCAATCATTGGGCCTTGTCAATGACATGTACATACCGTCACATGCATAAATGAAATCTGTCACCACCGATATTGATAGGAAACAGTGGTCAATACATTCACTGACATTGCCAATAGCTGCTGAGCTGAATAAAAATTCGTTGCACACGATAGCCATTTATTTTTCAAACTTAATGTATATACATTGTTCACATACAATACACTGGGATTTTCGTTCAAGATAAAATCTCTTAAAGACGTGCTGTGTTAAAAATAGAATTATATTTCAGAGGGAGACGAAAAATTGAACCGGTAGCTGCTTAGCAGAAACGTTAGATGCATTTCGCAGCCGCTGTGAGAACACATCCATTGACAAGGTTTGAAAAAGGCTAAAATGCAATCTAGAGTTCACGCTAGCCGTTGCCGGAACTATTTTTCGATTCCCTCAGATATATATTGTTTTTAACATTGCACGTCTATGAAACTTTTGTCTCGGACGAAAACAAAAGTACATAGCCTGTCAACGGAGTATATATACATTAAGTATGATACATAGATGGCTATCTTAATTAGATACTGCCTCAGATGCGTACACCGGATATAAATATATAATTTTATAGAATACGTCAAGACTATATCTTTAAAACAGGAATCAACCAATGTACTGGATAAATCATCTTTTTACAGATATAATTAAATATGTGTAGATTCAGTTACACATACGCACACACATATGTGCATGCGTGTATGTGCTCGTGCGTGTGTGTGTGTGTGTGTGTGTGACGTGGATGCATAATAACGTTGTCACGCATGTATATAGATCAGGTGGTATGTACGCACAAGTTAATGCGTGTATGTGTGGGTATGTAAGTCTCTGTGTATTATGCACATTTGTATGCATATATGCATTAACATATGTACGTCTATGTATGCATTTATGTATGTGTGTAGGTATGCAAATATGTGTGTATATGCACATGCCACTGTGTGTGTGCGTGTGTATCTTTTACTTTACTTTTTATCTTTTACTTGTTACAGCCGTTAGACTGTGGCCATGCTGGGGCTGTGTGGTAAGAAGCTTGCTTCCCAACCACATGGTTCCGGGTTCCGTCCCACTGCGTGGCACCTTGGGCAAGTATCTTCTTACAATAGCCTCTGGCCTGCCAGAATCTTGCGAGTGGATTTGGTAGACGGAAACTGAAAGAAACCTGTCATATATATATATATATATATATATATGTATGTATGTATGTATGTATATATGACAGGTCTCTTTTACTTGTTTCAGTCATTTGACTGCGGCCATGCCGGAGCACCGCCTTTAGTGGAACAAATCGACTACAGGACTTATTCTTTGTAAGCCTAGTACTTATTCTATCGGACTCTTGTGTCCAACCACTAATTTACGGCGACGTAAACGCACCAACATCGGTTGTCAAGCGATGGTGGGAGGACAAACATAGACACACAAATACACACACACATACGCATATATATATATATATATATACGACGAGCTTCTTTCAGTTTCCATCTACCAAATCCACTCACAAGGCTTTTGTCAGGCCG
>NC_068982.1:184252723-184253615 GCF_001194135.2 Octopus bimaculoides | reverse complement strand
ACACACACACACACACACACACACACACACACACACACACACACACACACACACACACACACACACACACATACACACACACACACATATAGATATATATATATGAGTTTGTGTGTGTTTACTTGTCTTTGTGTCTGTTTGTCTCCTACCATCGCTTCACAACGGTGCTGGTATCGTTATGTCTCCGGAACTTCGCCGTTCGACAAAAGACACCGACAAAAAAAAAGTACTAGGCTCTTAGAAGACAAAAGTACTAGGATCAACTCATACAACTAAAAAAAAATTTTCTTCCAGGCGATGCTACAGCCTGAATCAAGTAAAAAAAACAAAAGATAAAAGATCATAGTTAAGTTCATGTTGGTACAAGACCTAAATATGCGATATCCTTTGAGTAATCTTTGGGCATGTCCAGGGCTGCTGAGTATTTGATACTTTGTTCACTGTACATGAAATTTCTAAATGGTAGATAAACTAAATAATGATGGCTACTGTCTTTTGGTTGTAGCCATTTGCAGAGGATTGATTTGCTATGTTAGAAAGAAATGCACCACTGTAGCTGTAAAACATTTCACGTCTTCTACTTCTTGCGAACAATTCCCCAAGTTAAAGAATAGCTTTTCTCTTCAACTCCTCAAAAGATACTTAACATTATACGTTAAATTCAAATTACGACAAACGTAAACAAACAAACGAAGTTTGCTTTTAGAAGCGTTGAGATGTCTTAGGAAGTTAAAGAAGTGATTTCTAAATTCTCAAACGCAGGATAATGCTAATAATATAGCCTGAACAGGATAAACTACCCCTATTTTGCAGAGAAAAATCACTTCTTTAACTTTCTTAACATTATAGCATTTTTGCTTTTATATGAACGAAAGCAAAAAAAAAAAAAAAA
>NC_068982.1:184246222-184252117 GCF_001194135.2 Octopus bimaculoides | reverse complement strand
TATATTTATATTTATATAACCGGATGGTCCCGTCTGAAATATTTCAGATCTTAATCTACTGGATGAAGAATGGCATAGGACGAAACAAAATCATCAACAACAACAACAGCCCCTACTACTACTACTACTACTACTACTACTACTACTACTACTACTACTACTTGCTTCGGCTTGATTTAGGTTTCGAAGTTTACAATATATCTAGAAATGTATTTTAATTTCTCTTGACATAACACGCTCTTTAAAGCCAGAAACCCAATATGTCTGAATAGTATGAAGGCAACAAAAGACAGTTGCGAAAGACAGCGATGGCATTACAAGAAGCCACACATGGCTCACATTTTCTTCAATTCCAAGGCACTTGTAGAATTTATCATTATCAAGGACAGTAAATAGAGCATTTCATACCGATATTCATTGCGTGAGTCGTGATTCTATTCAAATAAAACACATATCTGATATGAGCTAATCACATTCCCACGAGAACGTTATTATTAGTAGTACTAATTATCGTAGTATTAATTATAGTAGTGCTAATCATTATATTATCTACATCACAACCACAGAGGTTTGTTTCGTCTATGATCCGAAACGCGAAACTTCCTTAATACAGAAACCAACCAATAAGCCATCCTAGAAATAGTAGCTAAATTTTCTCAATGTCACATTTAAGAAGAAAAAAAATACATTGCTTGGATAAAAGACGAGATGATCAGGTCATGGCTGGGACGGCTTTGATCATCGAACTACTCGATTATTGCTGACCTTGGGTTAAATAAAAGCAATAATAATTGTTTGTAATACAGGCATGAAGCCAAAAATGAAAGAAATGGAACAGTCGATTATATTAACCCCACTACTTGGTATGTTCCTTATCTTGTTGATTTCGGGACGTTGAAAAGCAAAGCTGACCTCAGTGGGATTTGAACTCTGAAAGTAAAACGCTGACAGGTAACTTTTAGCGAAGTTCTTCTGATTCTTCCAATCCACCGCCAGAGATTTTGAGTAGCACAGTGCGGCATATAATAGCGTAGAATGGCGTAATGTGGTTCGATGCAGTGTAATGTAGTACTGTGTGATATTGTCCACTAGTGTGATACGATATTATCTTTTGTTCTTCAATTCATATTGATAATAGTTCTAAATTTTGGTACAAGGCCAGCAATTTTGAGTGGAGCATGGCAAAGTCAACCTCCACGGAATTTGATCCCATAACCTAAGGGTCGGAAGAAATGCTGCTAACGATTCTGTCAGCTCACCGCTTTATCCATTCATATAAGTAATAACTATGGCATCACTCATGGATGTGTCAGGAAATACCTCAGAGGTCCATTTTTTGCCAGTGTGCCGCCAATTCTGAATTTCTCAGCCTTCTCTTTAGTTTAGTTCCACAACTTCTGGCTGCTTTGATTCGATGTCACACTTTTTTTTTTAAATCTGGAAGGAGAAGCAGTATAAATAGTCTTTGCAGGTCTTCTGAAATCAGTAAGATTGATGCCATTAACATTCCGCTTAAACGTGTAGTTGTCGATAATGGCAAGAAAGATTTGAGTAAGGTAAGAATTACAGAAGGGAGAAAGGACTGAGTGTAATAATTAGTGTAGTGAGGAATGCGAGGTCAGTGAGGATTTGAGACAACATGAGTGATAAAGGGATAAAAATAAAAGGGTATATTGGGAGTGCCAGGATAGAGGTGACACAAAGCCATCCGGTTTCAAGAGGAATACTGTAGCAGCATAACAGTAACAAAGACGGATCGATGAGACAGTTCATCTGTAAAGCTGAGGTTGGAGTATATCTCTCAGTGTCTTAATGCTAATCCGCCGTGTAGCAGTTTTCTGGATGCGGTCAAGAATGTCTCTGAGTACATCAGCATAAAACACAACATATAAGTGGGTGTGGATGCTGGGTAGCAACACGTGATTGAGGATTTCAGTGCCTGGGACTTTATCCTGCCAATAAAGGAGTAGCAAATTTACGGCAGCTGTTATGTAGCCTACTGTTAACAATCTGTCACACTGGCATAATATAGTATAGTATAGTATAGTATAGTATAGTACAAGAGTGATATAGTGTAGTATTATAATGCAGTGCCGTACAACCAATCGTATAGGAGACAATCAAAGATCCTTCCCGAATCGTATTGACTCATCGGGCCGGTTTCCCAGTTTCTTTGGCGTTTAGACGGGACGCCGGTCCATCGCAGGATTACTCGTTTTTGCCAGCTGAATGGACTGGAGCAACGTGAAATGAAGTGTTTTGCTCAGGAACACAACTCGTCGCCTAATCAGGGAATTGAAACCACAATCTTATGATCGTAAGTCCAACACCCTAACCACTAAGCCCCACTAAGCCACGCGCCTCCACGCAACCAATCATATAATGTAATATATTGTGTAATGAAGTGTAGCGTAGTATGATGATGTAATATCATGTAGTATATGTTGTAAGGTTAGGTAATATATTCCGTAATGTAGAATAGTATTGGTTTGATAGATAAGGCATAAAGCCTCAAATTTTGGGAGAAATGAACAATCAATTATATTGGTATTAGCACTTGATTGATATTTTCATTTTATCGACTGCAGAAGGATGAACGGAAAAGCTGAGTTGAATGAAGAACGCAGAGAATCAGACGAAATACTTCAAAGCATTTTTCTCCGCTGCTCTAACGACCGTGCCATTCCTCCTCCCAAAGAATATTGGGTAATAATCAAATTTCGTGTATGATATAATGGTATAGAACATATGATGTGTTTTATTATATTACCTAACTCAACAATTTATTTATATAACAACACCCCGCCGGGTGAGTATATATATTGCGTAATTTGTATAAAGATTTCGTGAATCTCTTGGGTGGCCTGTATAGGAACGACGCATTTTTCTCTGTTAGCAAGTATAGTAAAGTAGAAATACATAGGACTAGGAAGAAGTAAAGGAAATTTTTTTAAAGAATATTGGCCGATTGATGCAGTTGACTTCCTCGATATTACATTGGAATTAAATATCGGATTAGTCTATGTATGTATGTATGTATGTATGTATGTATGTATGTATGTATGTATGTATGCATGTATGTATGTATGTATGTATGTATGTATTTACGTATGTATGTATGTATGTATGTGTGTATGTAGGTAGGTAAGTAGGTAGGTAAGTATTATGTATGCATGTATGTATGTATGTATGTATGTATGTATACGCATGTGTGTGTAAGTGTATGTGTGCGTATTTGTGTGTGTGTGTGTGTGTGTGTGTGTGTGTAGGTGCAGCTTCTATAAAACTAAATTTCACTCTACATTTTTCTCTATCTTGTTTTGCCCCTATGCGCTCAGATGTGTGTGGGGGGGGGAGAGGTGCGTATGCGCAAGCGTCTTCAACTATAGCCTCGGGCCGACCAAAATTTTGTGAGCGGATTTGGTAGACGGAAACTAAAAGAAGCCCGTCGTATATATGTTTGTGCGTCTGTGTTTGTCCCCCACCATCGCTTGACAACTGATGTTGGTGTGTTTACGTCCCTGTAACATAGCGGCTCGGCAAAGAGAGCGATAGAATAAATACTAGGCTTACAGAGAATAAGTTACCACACAGCCACGCCCATTTTCTAATATTTCTCATTATATATTTTCAAGCTGCTTTTCTGGTTCACTCGTCAGAATAATGAGTTATATTTCACTACATACATGCATAGATACATACATGCATACATACATACATACATACATACATACATACATACATACATACATACTTACATGCATGCATACATACATACATACATACATACATACATACATACATACATACATATGTACATATGTACAGTGAAATATAACTCATTATTTTGACGATTGAACCAGAAAAGCAGCGTGAAAATATATAATTCAAAATATTCGCAAACACATCGAAACATGATTTGTAAACAGAACATAGTGATTTGATTGATCACACCCCCACACCAAAAAATTAAAAAAAGAATGAAGTGTTTCCCATATTTATTCATTATGATAATCAGAACATGCCATATTTTTTTTCCTATTCACGTACGGAAACACGTGATCTTTCATGTCTCCAGAAACACTGCTAAAAATGTCACACGTAAGCAAGCCGAAGCTTTAGTGCTCTTGAATAGATGTACATATAGAGGTATGTGTATATATATGTGTGTATATATATATATATATATATATATGTGTGTGTGTGTGTGTGTGTGTGTGTGTGTGTGTATTGATAGATAGATAGATAATTGATATTTATATGTATATATAATAATACTGATATATATATATATATATATATATATATATATGACATTATGCATACACAGATACACGCACACACACTCACTCACACACACACATACACACACACACATACACACACACACTCACACACAGATATATTCGAAGATTCATGGAAATATATTTTCGTGGAGCATTTTACGACAGCGTTCAAAAGAATCCAGAATTAGAATACCAAGTTTAGAGCCTCAGAAAAAACTCAAGAGATGTACATTGATATATGTATGTATGTATGTATGTATGTATGTATGTATGTATGTACGTATGTATGTATGTATGTACGTATGTATGTATGTATGTACGTATGTATGTACGTATGTATGTATGTACGTATGTATGTATGTATGTATGTATGTATGTATTATGTACGTATGTATAGTATGTATGAATGTATGTATATATGTATGTGTCTGTCGGTCTTTCTGTCTGCCCGCCTATATATGTGTTTATCTCAACATAAGTTTAAATTCCTCAAACTCACAGCAGTGTATATATATGTATGTATGTATGTATGTATGTATGTATGTATGTATGTGTATGTATATATATATATATATATACATACATACATACATATATATATATATATACATACATACATACATACATACATACATACATACATACATACATACATACATACATACACACTCACACCACATATAATCGGTCAATGGTTCATAAATCCGGAAAGAACTATTCTTGAAACATTAGAGCGGTAATACTTAGATGGTTGTTTTAGAGTGACCTTTGGTTTTCCATCTATAAAACTCTTAGTTGTATAGGCGATTCACCAGATTTTTTAGCCGGGGGCACATAATCCTCCCACAACTGGAGGAAGGAACACGTCTTGGTCAGAGAGGCGCGACATCAAATCCCTGGTCAGCTGCGTATGGCATTCAAAAGACGAAGGTACACCAGGCATTATTAAAGGAAGGCTCTTAAAACAACCAAGACTGTACCTCAACGAGAGCAAACGATATAAACTTTGCTTGACCGAGAGAGCAAGAATCCTGAAAAACTCGCTTGCTTCGGGGGCCTTCTTAAACCCTAAAAAAGCGATGTTTAATCGGTGCCTTCATCAGAGGAAATTCATGTTAAAAGCATGGAATTCCCTGTTTGCCGTCTAGGGAAAAGTAATTGTTTAGAAGGTTAAATCTACCTCACCCAGATTTATTCTCAATAGAATTTAGTTCCGGAATTTTTTATTTACAACCTTAACTGACCAATATTTGTTCCTTCTTCCAGTTATAGAGAAGTTATGTACCTTTAGTCTACGAGTCTGATGCGTCGCCTATTCAGCTAAAAGCTTTATAGGTGCGAAACCTATGGTCACTCTCTGACTGGCCATAAGAAACAACCTCCCTCTCTATATGTGTGTGTGTGTGTGTGTGTGTGTTTGTGTGTGTGTGTGTTTGTATATATAAACATATGAAAACACACACACACACACACACACACGAGATCTAATTTTTGGTCCAAAATAGGGGTTCGACTTTTACATGAGATCGACTATCACTTGAATATGTACGGTATATATATATATTAACATATATATATGTCAATATATATATATATATATATATATATA
>NC_068982.1:184245288-184246212 GCF_001194135.2 Octopus bimaculoides | reverse complement strand
CACACACACATACATACATATATATATTTTTTTATCTAGTTTCAGCTCATGAGCTGTGGCCATGCTGGGGATACATATATATATAAACATTACAGTATATAACATTATATACAGTATATATAACATTATATACAGTATATAACATTACAGTATATAACATGCTATTTTATACATTAACACTGAAGTAATTTCTACATCTCGATACAGTATGTATGTGTGTATCTATCTATCTATCTATCTATCTATCTATCTATCTATCTATCTATCTATCTATCTATCTATCTATCTCTCTATCTATCTATCTCTCTATCTATCTATCTATCTGTCTGTCTGTCTGTCTGTCGGCCTGCCCACCTACCTGTCTGTCTACATGTGCGTGCTTTCAATGTAGCATACGTTCAAGTTCCTCACTCTGGCAACAACAGCTTTCAATGGACCAGGCGGTAGCATCAGAGTAGACCATGACCGGCTAAGTTTTTCTTTTAGCCTAATGTGCTCTTCTAAGGACACTCAAAGACCTGGTCTTGATTTTAACCTGGGCCACAGCGGAATAAATCTTCCTCTCTCATGTGTTTCTTTAAAGACAGCTGCTGGTGGAGTTAAATCAGGTCATGATAAATTAAATTACCATCCAACGATTAAAAAGCATTCCAACCGTGACCATCCCGTTTTTTTTTGTTTTGTTTTTTTAAATTCTAACTTAGCATAAGTAACTTATTATCAAATGTGTTCATTTCTTTAAATGGTAGTCCAGGTTGGAATAGATCCGAGAAAATGGGTTACTATTTCTAGCAGATGGAGCGATCACATAAAGGCCCTCCCACCGGCCTGTAGGTATTCTTATTAATGATAGCGGTGGTGTTGGTAGCATTATTATTGTTAGTGTTACTGTTGGTGGTGGCGGTGGTGGTGGTGACGGCGGTG
>NC_068982.1:184243557-184244443 GCF_001194135.2 Octopus bimaculoides | reverse complement strand
TTGCAATCCTGATAGTGTAGGTAGTAGTATTAGAATTAGTAGTAGTAGTAGTAGTAAGTAGTAGTAGTAGTGATAGTAGTTGTAGTAGTAGTAATAGTAATGGTGGTAGTAATGGTGGTAGCAGTAGTAGTAGTAGTATTAGTAGTAGTAATAGTGGTGGTGGTAGTAGTGGTGGTGGTAGTAGTGGTGGTGGTAGTAGTGGTGATGGTAGTAGTGGTGGTGGTAGTAGTGGTGGTGATAGTGGTGGTGGTAGTAGTAGTAGTGGTGGTGGTGGTAGTAGTGGTGGTGGTAGTAGTGGTGGTGATAGTAGTAGTAGTAGTAATAGTAATGGTGGTAGTAATGGTGGTAGCAGTAGTAGTAGTAGTATTAGTAGTAGTAGTAGTGGTGGTGGTAGTAGTGGTGGTGGTAGTAGTGGTGTAGGTGATAGTTGTAGTAGTAGCAATAATAGTAGAAGTAGTAGTAGTAGTAGTAGTAGTAGTAATGGCAGTATTAGTGATGGTGGTGGTAGAAGCAATGGCTGTGGTGGTTGTGGTACGAGAAGCAGTGTTGTTGGTGTTAGTGGTATGTTAATAGCAGCGGTGCTAGTATTACCGGTGTTGTAGAATCTAATGTTGGCTGGTTGTGACAGTGGCATTATTCGTAGTGATGTTATTTGTAGTCCTGATACTGGTGGTGGTGGTGGAGACAGTGGTGGTAGTTTGATGGTCATGTACGTAGTAGTAGTAGTAGTAGTAGTAGTAGTAGTAGTAGTAGTAGTAGTAGTAGTAACTGTAGTAGTAGTAACTGTAGTAGTAGTAGTAGTAGTAGTAGTAGTAGTAACTGTAGTAGTAGTAACTGTAGTAGTAGTAGTAGTAGTAGTAGTAGTAGTAGTAGTAGTAGTAGTAGT
>NC_068982.1:184238418-184243251 GCF_001194135.2 Octopus bimaculoides | reverse complement strand
GTGTTGGTGGTGGTGGTGGTGGTGTTGGTGGTGGTGGTGGTGTTGGTGGTGATTGTCATACGTTAGTCAGGTGTTGGTAGTAATGATTATGACGAGGTACTGAAAACTTCCTGGCTGTAAGGGTGTCACGAAAGGCCCGGCTTGAAGGCCCAACCTTCCGAGTTCTTTTACAAGACTTAGAAAAACTGAAGGACCGCTGCGATAAGTGCGAATCTGAGAAGGGGGAATATGTTGAATAAAATCGCGATTAACTGATCCTCCTGTATTTTCTTTTATTCAAAGCCAGGAACTTTTCATCCTACCCCCGTTCACTCGCATAGCGGTGATCAGGTTCGGTGATCATGACTTTGGTGGTGGTCGTGGGAGGGCGTTACTGCTAGTGTTTATCGGAGTGTAGCTGTGATACGGTGTTGGTATGATGGTGGTGATGGTGTTGCAAGTGGCCGTGGTGGCTGCAGTGGTTGGTCACGGTGCTAGTGTTGATAATGGTGATAGTGGGGGGGGATGGCGGCGGTTTGTGGTGAAGGTATCTATCGGAGATTGGTCGTTGTAATGTTGTCATATCGTACTGGTGGGGATAGTTAAAATGATGGCTATTGCTTAGTGGTAATGGTGGTGTGAGTAATGGTCGCATTGATGGTGTGCAATGGTCGTTAGAGGGCCGGGTTTCTTTCTTTTCTTTTTTTCTGTCGTGATAAATGGGAAGATGAGGGGGAGAGGAAAAAGTGATATTAGAAGTGATAACTGTAGGGTGGGGATGATAAACTTCACAGATGTCGGACAGATGTCGCTGGAGTTTATGAACTATAAACAAACAAAAAATCATAGGACTAATTGACCGCTGTCGTATATTTGGTAATGCCGTGGGTCTATATATAATACCGTCATCGATGACGTCACTTCCGAGTCAATGACTGGGATATGAGTGAGTTTAAGGAAATGGATTGGTGATGATGTCAGCATTTTTTGGTATATTTGTTTGTTGTGATTTCATTATTGCTTATACTTTGTGGAGGCGCAATGGCCCAGTGGTTAGGGCAGCGGACTCACGGTCATAGGATCGCGGTTTCGATTCCCAGACCGGGCGTTGTGAGTGTTTATTGAGCGAAAACACCTAAACCTCCACGAGGCTCCGGCAGGGGATGGTGGCGAACCTTGCTGTACTCTTTCACCACAACTTTCACTCACTCTTACTTCCTGTTTCTGTTGTGCCTGTAATTCAAAGGGTCAGCCTTGTCACACTGTGTCACGTTGAATATCCCCGAAAACTACGTTAAGGGTACACGTGTTTGTGGAGTGCTCAGCCACTTGCACGTTAATCTCACGAGCAGGCTGTTCCGTTGATCGTATCAACTGGAACCCTCGACGTCGTAAGCGACGGAGTGCCAACAACAACAACAACAACATTGCTTCTACTTTATCAGTTTTAATTAGAGAAGGGTGCAGTGTACAGAATCTATTTCACCGAGAGAAGATAATGAGTAACAAGAAGTAACTGGTAAACTGCTATACCTAGCATTTTGGTAAAATGGTAAATAGAGGAAACTTTGTAGCTTTCAAATTTAGTTGGCTTATATAGTTTAATTAAAGATAAGGTGGCTGTATGGTCGAATATTTAGGAAGTTCGCTTTGCAACTATAAGATCCTACATCCGATTCCACTGCGTTCCATCTTAGGTAGATACCGTTTTCTAAAACCGCGAGTTGACCTATATCTTTTGAGTGAAATTGGGTGTATAGAAACTGCATGGAAGCCTGAGGTGTGGATTATACTTGTAATTCAAAATGTATAACATTATTGTACACTGTTTTGTTACACTGACACGCTTTGAGAACTACATTAAGGGTAGGCACATATTTGCGGAATGCTCAACTACTTACACATCAATTGAGAAGCAGGTAATTCTGTCAATCGAAGAACTTATCCTTTATAGTCGAACGGCAAAGATTCACAACCATCCATTGAAAGTACCACCGCCACCACTACCATCCGCCGAAACCAACCAACCAACCAGCACCTACATCCATACAGTTTAAATTTGCTTAACGTTAAATTAAATTTGATTCATGATGGCCTTTACAGAGATGATGGCTTATGGCACTCCAAAAATATCAACAGACAACAAATAAAGTCAGGAAAAATCGAATTAAACTATTTAACATATCGAAACTAAAAATTATCGTTAGATGTAACCTTAGAATAGTTCACTTTTTCTGATCTAAGCATTTAATCTAGATAACAAATTCCAAACCTACATTAAACCAAATTATTCAGTATTATATTCTGCAACGGAAAGAAGTGACCAACTTAGAATTTAAAACATTGCTTTATAAAATATATTTATTGGCTCTGAAGTTTATGAATTAATGAAATTGTACATCATAGACTTCGGAAGAGATTCCGCTCTGAAAATTTCGACTTCTACCGTGATGATTGACTCTTCGTTTTATGAGGAATAAGTGGTCATACAATGAACGCAATTAGGAAAGAGTTCAGCACATTTAATGACTTCAGTTGACACGGAAATATAATTCTGGCTACAGTTGTGTAGCGGTGACTATAACAGTGTGTTTTACATATATATATATATATATATATATATATATATATATATTAGAATAGTTGGCCAATAAAGTCGTAATGACTAAAGAAATATTGTGGTGATTATAAAAGTTTCGTTGTAACTAATGTAGTTTAGTAGATGCAATAGTAATGTAATTATAGTATTAGCGATAGCTGTATGGGTTTACATTTTGCACTGAAATAACTTAACTGACAACAGAAACTGTAACAAATCATAGAAAGTGACTCAAGACATGGATTACTGAACTAAGAGGAATCTAAAAAGGCATCTAACACTGATAGTCGACATTGATTTCAGAATTTCTTTTAATTGTTTACTAAAATTTACCAATTCTTGAAGATTTTGCAAAATGGTTATGTATTTAAAATGTTCGGCCTGCAACTGCGTGGTTAAGGGTCCAATCCCACTATATGGAATTTTGGGTAAGTGTCTTCTACTATAATCTTCGGTCAACTAAAGACTTGTGAATGAAATTTCGTAGAATGAAGCTGTTTGAAAGATTCTCAGATGGAGCGCTCCTGATTTTTTTTTTTTTTTTTTTGGTACGTAACTTAATCTCTCCGCCCTCCTGGATTAATACCACCTCCTCACCTTAAAAATAATCTTTTCACTTGCAAACATACAGGAGAGGTCTTTGGTTTGAGGATAGCTTCCTTCTACCAGCCTCAGAGGCCGTGAAAAAGACATTGAATGTTGCCCTTCTTTCACTAACTAAGCACTAAAAAGTTTTATTCAGAAAAAGATGCTCCAAGATAAATATACACTTGTTCATTATGCAGTGATATAGCATTTTGCATCAGTCACGCAATCTTGGTAGTAGATATTTGCAAATTAAGTGAATTGGGCAATAGAGCGTTATAAGTTTGCAGGATATGAATACAGCACCGCATTGTATCAGACGTCCTCTATATTAGTCTTAGGGAATGTAGCCCGGTGAAAAAAGACATAACAGCGATGAACTCAGAAAACCACAAAAATATTGTGGTAGCATCAACAGACACAGTAAATATAGAACAATGGCTGAAGGTTTTATCCGCAAATGTGATGCGAAAGATATTGAATTTACCAAGATTACAAATTTCAAGTGGCGGATTATTTGTGTTCATGCTCACATCCATTTTCTATTCACGAGCCGCTATGTTTGGTCAAATAAATCTCCAAAAATGTTACAGTAAGCATGGGTGAATATGAAAAGTAAGGAATTCTTAACATAAACATAAGCCTATTTCATCTGTGTCGTATTGTAGAAAGGGCTTTATAAATGCGAATATTTAATGAAACATTAACGCGCAGCTCTTGGTACGATATTTATTACAATATAAATATTTATTTATAACTACAGGCGTACAGTGTGAGAAACAGAAGCAAGAAGAGAATGTGAGTTAGAAACAGAGGAGGAGAGAAGTAGACAAACATAAGGGCATAAAGAAAGGAAAAGGATACTGTTACAATTTCCGGTTCCCTTAATAATGATGATGATGATGATGACGATGATGAAATAAGAGCATAATAATAATAATAATAATAATAATAATAATAATAATAATAATAATAATAATAATGATAATAATAATAATGATAATAATAGTAATAATAATAATAAGAGTATCATAACAAACCACAGCATGTACCCAAGGCACCCAGAGCTGCGCTCGGTAGTGTAGTGAAAGCACGCGATAATAATAATAATAATAATAATAATAATAATAATAATAATAATAACAATAATAATAATAATAATAATAATAATAATAATAATAATAATAATAATGTTTTCTTTATAAGCTACGAAGGTTGACAAAAAGATCGAGGACGGTGTAGAACGATAAAATGATGATGATGATGATGATGATGACGATGACGATAATAATAATAATATTAACAAAGATTATCGTTCGCATTGGCATACATATACACATAGCCTAACACCCAAGTCATGGGCGGGTCATAACTACGGTGGGTGAAAATGTTATGCATTTGACGGGATTTAGTTTCAAAGTTCAGAGGAGACAGTGAATTTTAAATAGGCGGGGATGCTGGAATGGGTGGAAGTGGAGTGAGAGTTAGGGAGTAGGAGTCCATCGATACCGTTGTTTTGCCAAATTGTTAGCAAGTGTTAAGCAAGTGGTTACTTGGTGGTGCGTAAGAAAGGTGATTGGTTGATTATCAGAGCTGAACGGAGGTCATTGGTGTATGTCCACACTAATTGGGTTTCAGAAGATAAGGAAAAGAGAACAGATATTCCCCTC
>NC_068982.1:184236672-184238325 GCF_001194135.2 Octopus bimaculoides | reverse complement strand
CCTCCTCCTCCTCCTCCTCTTCCCCATCCTCCTTTTAATCCTTGTTCTACATGTCTTTCCCTCCTCCTACCATCTTGTTCTTCCCTTCATCTCCGTCTGCTTTAAAACATCAAAAGTAACAACAGTCACCACCACCACCACCACCACCACCACAGCTGCTGCTGGTGGTGGTGGTGGTGGTGGTGGTTTTGGCGCTGGTAGTGGCGGTGATGGTAGTATTGCTGTTGTTAGTGGTGATGGTGATGGTGATAGTGGTGATGGTGGTGGTTGTTGTTGCTTTGGAGTGATAGTGGTGAAAGTAGTGCTGTTTGCAGCAACGGTGGGGCTGGTAGCTTTACTAGTAACAACAACAACAGTAGTAGTAGTAGTAGTAGTAGTAGTAGTAGTAGTAGTAGTAGTAGTAGTAGTAGTGATAACTGTAGTAGTAACGAGTGACAAGTTATTTGTTTTGTGAAGGTACAGAGCTGCTAAAGATGTACGGTCCTCTGTGGCAGGAATACATGCTTCATTAACGACGGGAGCAGGGTTCAAGTTA
Organism: Octopus bimaculoides; assembly: GCF_001194135.2. Lineage (NCBI taxonomy): Eukaryota > Metazoa > Mollusca > Cephalopoda > Octopoda > Octopodidae > Octopus > Octopus bimaculoides. The sequence continues at coordinate 184,237,790 of NC_068982.1, read as the reverse complement.
CACTGTCGGATGTTAGAAAATCTGTAACAAAAGAAAGTGTAGAATGAGGAGTGAAAAGCCTAATGTTTCAAGACACTCGGTCTTCATCAGAGAGTACAGAAGAACAGAGGAGTTGATCTGGTTAACTATAGAAGATGAAGTGCGGAAAAAGAACCGAGGGCCTAAGAAAGAATTGCGTTAAAGGTATAGCACATTGGTTCCAAAAGTGAGCGATATTGCCCCACCCCTTAGGTGGGGGTTAATTGGGTTCAGATATATTTGTGAAGTACGGTAGTATTAAATTTGCTGCGGAAATTGGTCTACGTTTGTGGTGGTGAGGGAGGCGCTAGGAATGTGGCTTGGGTGCCAAGGGGGCAGCAGTCTGAAAATGTTTGGGAACCGATGGCATAGAGCAGTGGTTCCCAACTTGTGGCACCGACCCTTGATGGTCCGCAAAGGTAGTACTGGGGATCCGTGAACTAAGTTCAAAATTTCATATATGTATTTCATATATAGGCGAAGGAGTGGCCGTGTGGTAAGTAGCTTGCTTACCAACCACATGGTTCCGGGTTCAGTCCCACTGCGTGACACCTTGGGCAAGTGTCTTCTACTATAGCCTCGGGCCGATCAAAGCCTTGTGAGTGGATTTGGTAAACGGAAACTTTCCGGAGGTATAGCGGAGCCAAATCCTTCTATGATACATATATGTGTCACCAGCAGCAACCCTCTTCAGTCAGGGTTTAACCACAGTCTTCTACAGTTTCACATAGCCATTTGAATTAGAGTTCAAAGATGTGAGGAGCGCCTGTGTCCCTACCTGCTGGCCACAGCTTCGTGGTCTCCGTTACAAAGATGTCCATATCACGTCTCACAGCCTTTACTGTGTTCATAGCAGCAGCCATGATGTCGGCATTTTAACACCCGACGCAAATCATAATGGTACGGGTAACTCTTTTCCAATATTCAGATGGCTTCCAGGCCCTCATGTCAGCTTTTTCTCAGCTACAACTTGAATCTTTATGCTCACCTACGCCATTGACTTTTCACCGATACATCAAGCTGCTCCTGAAAAGCGGAGACATAAGTAATCGTCATAAACATGTTTATCGCCACTTATGTGTGTGTGTGTGTGTGTGTGT
>NC_068982.1:184232826-184236046 GCF_001194135.2 Octopus bimaculoides | reverse complement strand
GACCGATAGAATAAGTACTAGGCTTACAAAGAATAAGTCCTGGGGTCGATTTGCTCGACTAAAGGCGTTGCTCCAGCATGGCCGCAGTCAAATGACTGAAACAAGTAAAAGAGTAAAAGAGTAACTGAAGATATCTCTGCAATGTGTTTCAGGTGACATGTATGCATGTATACATGCAAACGCACATAATTTTTAGTAACGTGAAAGAAGCCGAGTTTAAACTTTCAGATCAACGAAGACACTGCCCTCAGAGTTGCAATAAATTCAAACTCATATTGCTAAGTAATGAGATGCTTTGATTTATCTTTAAATTAATATTTTTTTTAAATATCAGAATCTCTTTTTTTTCTTCTTTTATTCTAGTGATACATTTAGGCGGCACTCAGAAATTCAAAAATCCGACAAAACTGAATGCTTTTGGCAAGCTGTAGGTTTCTGGGTAAATTGAAACCGCTGCGTTGTTCTAGTTAATTGATATGTTATACTGGGTAAATTTCTTTTCTTATATTACACAACTCACATACAGACACAGACATGCAGAGAGAGAGAGAGAGAGAGAGAGGACTGGTGAAAGGAAGAGAGAAAAGAACGAAAAAGAAAACAGGGTACTGGAAGCAGTTAAAAACTGTACCACTCTACAGAATATGTTTGGTGTTAAATTTAACGTTATAATTTCAGAGTTTTTAAAAAACATATATTCAGAAAATAAATCATTAATTTCTCATTTTACCCAATATTACGTATCATTTAACTAAAATAAGGCGACGTTTCCTTTTTACTGAAAAGCTTTCAGATTTTGAAAAGATTTTCTTTCATTGAGGGTGGAATGAAGAAGGGGTGGATTAGAGACTACCGATCAAATTTCTATCAAACAGATATACAAACATAGATGCGCTCAGGCACCGCTGTTTGATTAAGAAGGTCGCTTTTCAACCATTCAGTTTCAGGTTCGATCCCGCAACTCACTAATAACGGAAGCCGAATTGTGAGGAGATATACGTCACTCATAATGTTATGTTCGATCTGCTATATACTGACAACGAAGAGGGAAAAATCGATTCTTTTCTTCCAAAGAAATATTCTATAAATAACAGGCAAAAAAAAAAAAATAATAAAGAATTCCAAGTAAGTTTTCGAAAGTGATACAGTATATTCAGCTAAAACATTCTTTAAAAACATATCCGTCGAATAGATTCTGACTGAAAAGCAAATTAGTCGTGAGGCATATTCATAGAAAGTCAAATTGGTCGAAATACATATTCATAGGAAAACATATTGATCGAAAATGTGTTAATCGACATAGAATACATCGAAAGAGATATTCGTAGAGAAATATAGAAATACATTGAAACTTAATATCGGCACATTTTTAAACAAGAACAAGTTAAACAAATTCAAATTGAATATATTTTAAACAATTTTCAGATTACTTAACAAAAAAGTAAATAAAAATATATTGAAACTTAATCTCGGCTAAATTTAAAAAAAAAAAGATTACTATAATTTTTAAATTAGAACAAATTATCTTTGAAATTAAATATATTTTCATTCTTTTTATTCATTTTTTAAATACTTTTTTTCATTCATTATTTGTAACTATTACGTATAGTGTATAAAGAAAAATAAATATTGGAATATTCTTCGCTGGTAATAGCCATAATGCTGATTTCTGAAATAGGAACACAACCACAAACTTTCTAGGTGCAGTATGATCGTTTAGATGAATCCAATTTATTTATTTTAGGGTCCCAAGGGGTATGGAGAAGTTCCCTATGGCGGAGTTAGATAGACTCTAAATCATCCAGTTGGGTGACTTACTCGGACCGATGTAACTTGTCCACGCCAGACGTCCCGATCGAGCGATGAAGCATGAATGTCTGACCTAAGTTTTACTTACATTGGTCTTTCACTAACTAAAATATCCCATCTGCGCTCGCCACGACTACAGATGATAGTAGTAGTTCGCTTACTGAATTGGTTGATCCTGGTCGTTGGCGGTTTATTGTCTGCTCATCCGTTCAGCATCTAGTGATATTCGCCATTGATTCAATAAGTTCATCAACCGAAATAGTTCACATCCACCACAGTTCACATCCCATCACTTCAACATACTCTGACTCGGTTGGACTCTGAAAGGTGCTACAACTCCGGGTCAGAGTAGACTCGGGAACAATAATGGCTCACATGTGGTTCCACACTCTTCAAAATTCCGGATCTCTTAAACCAGAGTCCCATTTACCGGATACAATTCAAAGCATACTCAAGACAAGCAGCTAAAGGGACGTAACTGACACAGAGTACTTTGTCCCACATTATATGAAGTCAATGCATTGTTCTTGTAATAACTATTTCTATCATGGACACACGACCTGAACAATTCAATAGCCACTAGTACTCGACAAAAACTTAGGCAGTGGACCGCAATTAATTATTGAACGTCCAGTATATCTTTCAAAAGGACAATGATTTTGTGACATGAATGTTCATATTTTATGGTTATTATAAATAACTTCTTTAACCCGACGTCAAATCGTGTAGATTATATATGATCTCTTAATTCTGATTTATATATAATCGATTTCTAAATTCAAGAATTTTAAAGCACTTTGACAGTCGATTCAAGTATTAATAAATCATTGCACTATTTTTATATATATATATGTTTTTTTTATACCTATCTCTTTGAAAAATATTAAAATTTCAATGAGTATTCTGCCTTTTCTTTAGCAATTATGTTTTCGATTAATTTGTTATAGTTATTTTTCTTTTTTCTTTTTTCTTTTTCTTTTTTTATTTTTTGACCAATTTGCTTTCCGACCATGATGACCTCCAGCATTGTAGTTTCGAGCAATGTGCTTTCGATCAATGTGCTTTCGGTCAATGTACTTTCGATCAATGTGCCTTCAATGAATGTTCCTAAACCCATTCAAAGGTATTGCTACGATGACAATCACGACATTGGCTTTCAATAAACAAGTACCTAAGCGCTTCATTAGCGGATTTACTGCATGCGCGCCGGCGCGTGTGTGAACATTTGATCAATGGACGTATTCTAAACGTTCACGAAACTTATATTGCAACCACCACCAGCACCACCACCACCACCACTACACAACTACCTCCACCAATCCAACCACGCCCGTTACTACCACAACCGCCTCCATTACTCCAACCACTCTCAACACCACAACTACCACTGGTGATACAACCGCCCCCCCCC
>NC_068982.1:184227934-184232816 GCF_001194135.2 Octopus bimaculoides | reverse complement strand
AACACTAACAATACAACATACACATCCCCATACCACTATTCTCATCAAACACTGCAAAAACAACACCCGAAGGAGCCACTGAGGAGAACATATGCGGTCTAACGATCTGCAAGAAGTAGCAGCCAGATCTACCCTAAATCACATTGTATTGTGTTTAAAAAGGGAAGGACGCATTGAAAAACATAGCTCGAGGAATGTGTAATGAGTGTGTATGTGTGTGTGTGTGTGTGTGTGTGTGTGTGTGTGTGTGTGTGTGTGTGTGTGTGTGTGTGTGTGTAAGGGCGTGTTATTTACAACTTGTATGCCTTTGATCGTAAATCTGCTGCATGAAGAAGGCTGACTTTGGACTAAACAAGACCAAAAACAGCAATAACAATTACAACTTCTCTACAAGCATCACTACCAAAGCACACTGCCACTACAACCAGCGCTGTAATTCTCACTACTCCCCCCACCACCACAAACCACAACCACTATAGCAACAGCACTAACCACTATTATTACCACCATTAACACAGCTCACATTTACAAACCAAATATAAAAAAAAAAACGCAAGTGAAATATGTGAACTGTTGCGCTCTGATATTGAGATGTTTGATGTGTGCAACATACTGAGGGGCAAGAATCAAGATACAAATAGCAAACAGCTGTCCAGGAAATAGGAAAGGGGGCTGTAGCGGACTGGAATCGGGAGGGGGGTGTATGGTAGAGTGAAGACTGGCTTTGTAGAGAATAAGATTGCAGAACATCAAATGGAATTTGCTCAGTCAACATGACCACCAGAACTGGGTGGAGAATATTGTCTCTCATTCTCGCAACCGCTGAGTTAGTAATGTATGCGACACACTCAGAGACACACGCACTGACAGATACATGCACGCACACACACACACACACACACACGTACACACACACACACACACACACACACACACACACACACACACACACACACACACACACACACACACACACACACACACACAGATACGGAAACTGACAAAAACAGGCTGACACACACTAACAAACCTAGAGATACTCACAGGCGCACACATATTGACTGACAGACAGACACGCACACACATGCTGACACGTACACAGACACATAGACAAACACACAGAGACACTTCCATACAATGACAAACACACAGAAATATAAATGAACGCGTAAATTCAAACGAATACCCCGATATATAAACATATACAAATATAAAGGAACACCATAAAAGCACTCATGAAAAATACAGTAACATACATATATATATATATGTATATATATATATGTATATATATATATATATATATATATATTACATGTACACGTATAAATACATGGGATAATACACAAAGACACGAACAAATATACACAAGCACATAAATTCATGCGCACGCACACACGTATAAGCATACATACGTACACAAATATACACGCTCACGCAGAACCATGCACACAAATGTGTACACACATCTACCGATAAACATGCGCCTACATAAATGTACGTGTGTGGCCACAATAGTAGAGAAGGAAGGAGTAACAAGAGAAGCGTGAAAGTTTCTAGATCAATAGTGAAAGTGTCAGGGCTGTCGGCTGTTTGCCAATCAAACGCGTGGCTTTTCATTTGATAAGCTCTATGATGTGAAGTCAGCCTTAATAATGGTTTCAAGTGTTGGTACAAGGCCAGCAATTTTGGAGGAGAAGGTAAGTCGATTACATCGACCTCAGTGCTTGACTGGTACTTATTTTATCGACCTCGAAAGGATGAAAGGCAACGTCGACCTCGGCGGAATTTGAACTCAGAGCATAAAGACAGACGAAATGCCGCCAAGCATCCTGTCCAGCATGCTAACGATTCTTTGAGCTTGTAGGAATTGCCGCAGGTAGAAAGCAATGACAAAAGCAGATTGGCTATTGTCCAGTAGACACTATCTCTCACATTGAGGACTACTTCCTTTATAGGAACAAAATAACAGATGGAAGATGAGATGTGAGTTCGAGTCCACAGCTAACCACCTACACTTTTTTCTGCAAAATAGGGGTAGCTTATCCTGTTCAGGCTATATTATTAGCATTATCCTGCGATTGAGAATTTAAAATCACTTCTTTAACCTGATAAGATTAACTTTCTATGATTATTGGGAAACTAGCAGAATCGTTAGAAAAATGCTTTGCGATATTTCTTCCGGCTCTTTACATTCCGAGTTCAAATTCTTAAATTCCTTATTATGGGACTGCCCTTTGGAAAATGACTTCAGAGAAAGAGAGTTTGAAGGGCTTAGTGTTAAGGATCGCTATAAGGTATTTCAAAGACAATAGGGACAGCAAGAATGTTTATTTATTCTTTGTTTGTTTTATGGTAAGGCTTGTAAGCGATCTAGGAAAGCCTCTAAGAACTCATCTTTGTTAAGACATTTACTACTAAACACAGATATGTTTCTAGCGTATGATCATCGCAGCCGTAAGATATTCCTAATCCATCATAGGCGGGAATTTAGTTGTAGAATATCCAGTATAAAAGCGTGAACATATCACATTTTTCAGTTCAGTTATATGAACCCATTGAGACATCAAATCGGTCATCTGGTTCTGATTTTCTGATTCCTCACAAAAAGGGAGGTTTTGCGTGCATGCATCTTCAACTCTGTTTGCTCAATGATTATGTATTTTCTGGCGAAGTTTGTTGCTTCTTCCAGTAGGGATCTCGAAATGAATGAGGTTAGATCTACTCATTAAGTCAAAGAATAGCATAAGGTCAGAGCTATTTACGAAATGTATACATCTAGACAAATTTCTGTTGTTAAATTGGAGGAAACCTTCTCTCTAGGTTAGATACACTAGCCTTTCTCCTGTTCAAATACCCCTGGGAGCCACGGGCTTCCACATTCTCTCGATATTAGACCTATCTATATACTGAAGACTTACAAGCTTAATACTGACACATATTCACAACGATAAAACATATTGCATCACTCTTCGTTATATACACTCAACGTTAATAGTTTTCTTCCTCTGCATGTAAGACCTTTTCTGACAAACTCAATTTTCATGTCCTGATTGAAAGGGCATCACCAACTTTCAAGAACAAATTTATACCCCTTCCCTAAGAGCGTTTCTTCCTTTTTTCACGTTTGTTTCCCCTCGTATATTCTCATTGACTAGTTATGTTCCCTGAGTTTGAATGATTACCGAATAGTACACGGAACAGCCTTATATAAGTGTGGTCTGATATTGTACTTTTCGAGTATGAAATTCACCCATATGTCACCCATAACTTATGTAATTATTAAAATATTATCTCACTCTCGTGGAACTGATCGTTTTCATTTTCTGATAATCCTATCTACAAAAAAATGGTCAACTCTCTCTCTCTTTCTCTCCTCCTCCTCCTCCTCTCCTCCTCTCTCTGTATATATGCACATGTGTGTATGTGTGTGTGTCTGTGTGTGTGTGTGTCTGTGTGTGTGTGTGTCTGTGTGTGTGTGTCTGTGTGTGTGTGTCTGTGTCTATGTATACTACTACTACTACTACTACTACTACTACTACTACTACTACTACTACTACTACTACTACTACTATCATTATTATTGAAGATGTCACACAGTATCCAATATCGTGATGTTGATTGAAGACATTGTGTCTACCGGGGGGTTTGTACTGTCTGTCAAGTCACAACGGGGACCTCATACAGACAATACTTTACTCAGTATGCGTGCAGTTCCAAGTAAAACCGATTTTTGTAATACACCAAGACTGCAGAGTATTTCTAAAGTTTCCAGATGTTTCTTCAAGTTGGGTGGTATTGAACCCATTGCTCTGATGACAACAGGGACAACCTTTTATGTTTGATTCTCGTAGTTACCCCATCTTAGCGTTCTCAATTCTCAGGTCTCCATATTTATCAATCTTTTCTCCTTCTTCCGTGATGATATGTTGATCTCCTGGTACTGTCACGTCAATTATTAGGCACTCTTGTTTGCCCCTCCTTAAGGTTACTATATTCGACCTTCTTTGCTTTAACATCTTGTCTGTCGGGAAGTCGAAGTCTCAGAAAACGGGAAGGCAAAGATCTGAGATTTTTACTTCCAGACATGATGTTAGAGCACCCAAGGCCGGATATAGTAATTTTTAGGATGGACAAACAAGAGTTCCTAATAACCAACGTAGCAGTATCAGGAGATCAACATATCGTGAAAGAGAAAAGGTTGATAAATATGGAGACCTGAGAATTGAGATCACCAAGATGAGGCAACTTATTATTATTATTATTATTATTATTATTATTATTATTATTATTATTATTATTATTATTATTATTATTATTGAGTGAGAGAGTAGTGCTTACCATCACAGTGACACGGGGGTAAAATATACGAAGTCCAGTATACCCATCATGACTACCCGTCTGATAAGGGTACACCAGGCACATGCTTCAAAATCAAGATTAACAGCGCCTGACCTTGCAGGTGGGGCCCAGTTAGACTTTTCTTCAGGTTTAGTATCCCACCCCGCTCAAAAAGTCCCTGAATAAGGGTCGTTTAAGGATGTTGGACAAAACACCCATGTTTCCAGAGGTGAATTATCCAAACTCCAAATTCCTCTCAATACATGGTTATGATCCCCCCCCCACTACTTCTGCTCGTGATCAGAGATGCACATATCGTCAGCCACTGAGGGTCATGCTCTACTGGTTAAGGTCAAACAACTGACAAGCAAATCTGTGGTATTAAGCAGAATATTTGCTGTAGCCCATCTTTTTATACCAAGACAAAACAATGTACATGATAACATTTCCAATCAGTTAAGATCAGAAGCCATGAGAACCACTGTCTGGTACTGCATCTGGGCTTTTATCATCATCATCATCATCATCATCATCATCATCA
>NC_068982.1:184225763-184227746 GCF_001194135.2 Octopus bimaculoides | reverse complement strand
ACTACCATCATCATCATCATCATCATCATCATCATCATCATCATCATCATTATTATTATTATTATTATTATTATTATTATTATTATTATTATTATTATTAATGAGAAATGAATGCACCAATTTTGCTCAAACGTTAATAACAGCATACTGTTCAGGTGACTTTAAAAAATGGATGTATTCTATGACGTCATCAGAAGTCAGCATTTCAAATCTTCGTGACACTGTAGTAGAAGTTGATCTAATGAAAATGGCGACGGCAGGAATGCGGTTGAAACAGAAGTTTCATTAAACCACGCGAAGCCAAGAAGAATTTAGACCGAAAAGAGTAAAATAAAAGAAGAAAGAAATTTAAATAACTGATAAAAAGGAGAAAAGTACAATTTATATCTATTGCCTTTTCCTGCTTTGGATCTTAATAGCGGTTTCCTGTTATCTACTTTTGCTAGAAAATAGAAAATTACGTAACAAACAGAAATTATATATGTATTGAATGAAACTAATTGTTTGTATATCAGTTCAGAAGAACATTATTTAACGAACAGTTTGCTTGATACTTGAAAAAAAATGGCGTTAATGATTCGTCTGTTATTTCACACTACTTGTATTTTAATGCTGACGTATACAATACTGAAAAATAAATGGAATAGCTTTCTTGGAATCTTACACAACTTGAATGTTTTAACAATATGGAATCAATGGCTTTTAGGAATTTTCTTCCTGTTAAGCTTAATTTATGATATTATACTTTCGATGAAGTCTAAAGAAAGAACATTCCGGGAATTCTTGACGCACTACTTCAATTCGATCGTCTTTCCAATGGGAACCTTCGTTTTCTTAATCTTCTGGAGTATATATTTCATCGACGATGATCATGTTATCGTACTGTTCACAGACGTTAATAACCATATCATACACTGTCTTCCCTTCGTTATGGTCCTCATTGAGAAATACCTGGTTTACCATCCATATTTTAATGTTATGTCTCACATTATTGGAATTATCTTTATCACAGCGTCCTATCAATCAACTGTTCTGTTTCTGAGGACAAACACTACCTCTTGGGTTTATCTATTCCTCGATTCATATAAGTTCAATTCTCGCTTCTTCTTCTTTTTCTCTATGTTGCCTATGATCACAGCAGTATATATATCCGGCGCCAAAATTAACGATATGATATGGAAGAGCGCTCTTGCAAATTTCCATCGATCGTAAAAGAATGTTACAAGTGACACAACTTCTTATTCACATGTAATAACTAATGCAATCTCTATTATTATTATCATTATTATTATTATTATTATTATTATTATTATTATTATTATTGTAATCTAGTGGACTGGCACAGTCGTTAGCACGTCGGGCAAATTGCTTAGTGGCATTCCATCCATCTTTACGTTCTGAGTTCAAATTCCGTCGAGGTCGACTTTGCCTTTCAGCCTTCCGGAGTGGATAAAATAAGCACCAGTTGAGCACTGGGGTCAACATAATAGACTTAACCTATCTCCCAAAATTGCTAGCTTTGTGCCAAACTTTGAAACCATTATTATTATTATTATTATTATTATTATTATTATTATTATTTATGTATTTATTAATTACTTATTGATGATGATGATGATGAATGAAATAAAATGGAAACAGGCGTGTATAGGTACATTTGTTGTTGTTGTTGTTGTTGTTTTAATGATTTTGGTGCGTATGCAGGGGCTGTGACCAAGGCATATGTCAGGAAAGAAAAATAAACTAATAAACTGCTTGATTGTCGTTTTGAAATAAATACTTTGAAAATATTTTTGGAATACTTTGGAATACTTTGAAGATATCATTGTCATACAGATTAATTTTTTTTCATGAGTGCATTTTTTTCGTATGTATACACCTTTGAGTTTACATTATAAAATATTTCAAGGGTACATTGATATTTAAACGCCTGAGTGGTTACACACACACACACACACACACACACACACACACACACACACA
>NC_068982.1:184218655-184224983 GCF_001194135.2 Octopus bimaculoides | reverse complement strand
AAGCACAATAAATGCGTATAATATAAAGCAAAGTAAATATCATAAGATAAATATAATATAATATAATATAATATTATATTATATTTATCTTATGATATTTACTTTGCTTTATATTATACTCATTTATTGTGCTTTTAATTGTTAATTTTTCTATATGTGATAGTGGATTTTCATCGATGAGTTCTTGAAACTTGGTTATTTTCCCTAAAACTATATATTTTATATATATATATTGATAGAAAGGACAACAAAAGAAAGAAAGAGACCTCGATATTATGTAAATAGAGGAATTTATCTCTAAAAATATATGACACTTGCTCGGTAGCCATGATAAAACTCCGAGTTTCGGATGCCGGGGTGGGAACACACGCTAACATCTCTTCAGTTATCCGGATGTTTATGTTTAAGAGGTGTGTAGGGTAGTGATGTTTACTTGATATCATGGATTCGTTTTTTTTTTTACTGTTGGAAGAGACAATATTAACTTGCTCCTACAGGGGTGATGCGCGATTGGGGAGATTAGAGTGGAATTAAGTGTAATATCACTTGTGTAAGAGTACGTGCCTTTAAAAGTGATGGAATGTTGGTCATTAATGTAGAGAAGAAAGAGTGTAGTGACAAAACTGAACCCTAGCGTACACCAAAACTAAAAGTGGAGGATAGAAAGAGTTCTGTCAGCATATTGTGACATAGAGCGACTTGATAGGAAGCTACCAGCCCAAGAAATGAAAGATGGATGTAATTCGTAAGCTGGAAGTTTCGGTAAGAAATTTGCATATCAGACATAGCCGAAAGTTTTGCTGATATCAAAGATGACATTGCTTTCACCAAATTTCTTTAAATTCGAGAACCTACTGGTGTATAACATAGGTGAGTAAGGCTTCAGTGAATCTGGTTCTACGGATGCTGCATTAATGGCCATTAAAAAGAAGGAGGGGAGGAAGAGGAAGATTCAAGATGCTGAACAATGTTGATGTTAGTACTTGACTCTAATGCAATAGGACGATAGCAAAATCAGAGAGATTGTTTTCTATTCCCGGCATGCTAACAACTTTGGGAATAGGACACTATACCATGTTTCCTAAGGTCAGCACATAGCGAGTGAAGCATTAAAAAATATAATGCTTATAGGAAGAAGCTATGAAGTGCAACGTTTTAGGATAATGGAAGGAATATTGACAGGGCCAGTGATTTTGAGGAAGTACTTCTGTACTTGATATGTGCATGGGTGTGTGGTGTACGTATGTATATGTAAGGTGGTGAATTTAATGGGATGACAAAGAGTAGATTTGGACGAAGTTTACCAAGTCAGATGGAGTCGAATGGAAAACGGGCAAAGGTGTAGAGCCTTTGTCTGCAGGGATATTGCTTATATAACCATGGCTGTGGGGAAGCGAAAAAAAAAAAAAGAGGATTCTGTTAAGCTGGTGGAAATTCTTTCTGAGATAAAAAGGATCGCCTGTGAAGCTGAAGACAAGCAAGATCAGATGTAGCTTGGGGACAGGGACATTTTGAGGGGTACACGAAGATATTTTTTACAAGAAGTTGTCTTGCAAGAGACGTCTTGCTGGATGAATGCGATGCAGTTTGCAGGAATAAATGAGTTTCTTCGGGCGTTGTAAGCTTTGTTTTATTCCTAAACTGCTGTAGTGATTATGAATGAATCACATGGGGCACTTGGACCACTGAGCTTTATTGTACGAGAAAGGTGGATGGATATACTTAAATGGATGGGTTCTGTCATTCGTCTAGTAGCTAGGCCCTAGTTGTTTGTGGTGGGTCAAAAGTAAAAGACGTGGACTGTTAGGGATGTTTAACATAAAACTGATGAAGTTTTGACATGTTGGCTAACTTGAATTGTATGTGTCTATGTACAACACGCACCCACACATGCTTACGCATGCATGCACGCACACACACACACACACACACACACACACACATTTTTCATTAGTAGATCACCGCAGTTTTTATTTCATTTTCAGAATTTATATTCCCCACCACCACCACCACCACCTCCACCACCCACCCACCGCAATACTTAAGTTCGTTTAAAAGTTAAAGACAACGTCATGAATCAGGTGAATTTCCAAAAAGTGTGTCTTCTATGACGTCACCAGTAGTCGACATCTCAAACTTTCGCTACATTGTATTGAAACTTGAATCTAATGAAAATGGTGAAAATAAAGTTTTATTAAAAGACACAAACCCCCCGGAGGTCTGAATCTAAAAGGGAAAGGAATAAAAGAAATGCCTAGGACACCATGTAATAAAAAGAGGGAAGTACAACGACCACACGTTTTATGTCTATCACATGTTTGCTTTGAATTTTAACACTCATTTGTTGCCTGTTGTCTATGATAGACAGAAAATTACATAACAGAAAGCACCCACAACCAAAAACTAAACATTGCGTTGGACAATAATTATTGAAGTGTCAATTCAGAACATTATTTATTAGAGAACAGTTTGGATAAGCAATCGATACATGAGCAAAATGTCGTTAGTGATTCGTCTAGTTTTTCACATCATCTCTGTCGTAATGTTGATGTTTGCATTGCATCTGATGAAAGGGAAGAAGTACTTTGGAATCTTGCACAACTTGAATATATTGACGAAATGGAATTTATGGATTATGTGGAGTTTCTTCGGATTGAGCGTTCTTTACGATATTATCCTTTTGTTAAGGTCTAACCAAAGGATTTTCCGACAGCTCCTCACACACTACTTCAATTCAATCGTCTTCTCAATAGGCTCCTTTGATTTCGTCACCTTCTGGCTTATATCTTTGATCGACAGAGAAATTGCAATGGCACTGTTCTCAGACGTGAATAACCCCATCATACACTGCTTTCCTTTCATTTTAGTTCTCATTGAGAAATTTCTAGTCTACCATCCTTATTTCCAAATTGTAGTTCACCTCATCGGAATCGTTGTTATTACAGCCGCCTACCAAGCAACAGTTTTATTTTTGAGAACAAATACTGTCTCTTGGGCCTATCTAGTCTTCGATTCATCCAAGTTCAATTCTCGCTTGTTCTTCTTTTTATCTATGTGGCCTATGATTGCAGCAGTATATATATCCGGTGCCAAAATCAATGAATTAATATGGAAGAACGCTCTTTCAAGCTTGACTCAATCGTAAATTAACATTAATTACAAGTACTGCTGCTACTATCTTAAATGCAATAATACAATCCGTGCTATTATTTATCATCATCATCATCATCATCATTGATCATCATGATGTTGATGCTGATGATGATGAGGAGAAAGAAGTGTATTGAGGTAAACGGGCAACAGTTGTATGTAGATACATTTGTTTTTGTCTCTTTTACACAGTTTAAGCCGGAAGAAAGTGCTGTGCTCATGGTCTTTGTAAGTGAAGTAATACAAACTGACAGAATGTTGATTTCTTATTTAGGAATAAATGCCCTGAAAATGATTTCAAAAATTATGAATCGTCTTGTAAATTATTTTCTCTCTTAGGGACCTTAATCCGGAACATACATATATACATACATATATACATACATACATGCATACATGCATGCATACATTCATGCATACATACATACATATATACATACATATATACATACATACATGCATACATGCATGTATACATGCATGCATGCATACATCCATCCATACATCCATACATACATACATGCATACATACATACATACATACATACATACATACATACATACATACATACATACATACGTACGTACGTACGTACATTTCCCAACCAACTGGTTCCGACTTCAATCCCACTGTGTGGGACCATGGGCAAGCGTCTTTTTTTTCAGCATCATAAAGAAATTTTCCCCAGAAAGCAAAAGAAAATGAGGGTACATGATCTGCCAATATGTATTAATATATTTAAAATTTACATGAAAGATGTGTCTTTTAACACAAGTGTGACTGGGCGGTTAATTTCTTTCGCAACCACGTGAGTTCTCAAGGCTATCGTGAGAAATGTTTCGTTACGATATTACGCTTGCACTGTTAAAAATAAGATAGTTTTTCAAAAGTCAGTTGTTTTCAAAATGAAACTAGTGGCAGCTCGCATCCAGCGTGGTGATGTCATTAAAGTTAGATTCGTTCTTAGTTAATGTCGAGAGCAAAGTTATTTATTACTCATGTGTATTGAATATTAGTAGAAGAAAAGAGTGTAAACAATTAACAGTAAATATACGAGACAGTGAAGGTGCATGATCTAGTAGTTAGGCTGTTGCACACATGATGGCAAGATCGTGGGTTCGATTCTCAGACCGGACGGCGCGTCGTTTCCATGAGCAAAACATTTCATTTCACGTTGTTCCAGTCTCCTTTCGTTCAAGGGGGTGTGTTAGCCTGCTCACCTAACCAGCGAGGTGGCGTCATTATGTGATAGTCTGGTCGGTCACGTGGCCATGTGATATGAAACAGATTCATATCAGTAAAATTACAGCCTTCATTGTCGCATTTGTTTTGACCTGGTTTTGATGAGGATGTAAAGTTCGGAGAAGTTGTAAGAAATTGTCTTTGCCAACACATTTCCCAAGGCAAACTATCTCTTCTTCAAATCATCGAGTTCATGTAATATTGGACGTGTATCACAGAAAACATTAAAATTATAGTTCATAAAAACACTTTCACGTCTCCCTATCAAAGACACTTTCGCTTTTTGGAAGGGAAAAAAAACACTTTCGCTTTTTTGACACAGAAGAAGCATTTCATTTTTCTATCTGAAAACCACCTACTTCAGTCAATAATTTCTTTTTCACAGGACCCCAGAAAAGAAGTACCGACATTTTATATTAAAACTATATATATAAATATATAAATAAAAATAAACGATCGTAAAAAAGAATGCGATTATTTATTTGAAAATTTTCGAAAGAGAAGAAAACAGACGAAAACATTTATCTATTGATATCTATATCTAAATTATAACGTCACGAATCAAGTGACTTTCTAAAGTAGGTGTCTTTTATGACGTCACCAGTAGTCGATATATCAGAGCTTCGTGACTCTGCGTTAGAACTTGGATCAAATGAAAATGGCGAAGAGAAAAATGAGGTTGAAATAGAAGTTACACTAAAATATAAAGCCAAGAAGAATCGAGCCTAAAATAGATAAAAGAAAACAAATCGACAAAGAAATCAACTGATAAAAAGATATTATGTCTATCAGTTTTTTACTTTGAATCTTCTTACTTCATCTGGTTCCTGTTATTTATGATAGCTAGAAAATTACGTTACAGAAGCACTTACATACAAAAAAGAAAAAGTATTTATATATATATATTGTGTAAAACACTAATTGCTCGTATATTAATTCAAAAGAACATTATCTAGTGAACAGTTTGGATAAAGCAATTGATACGTTACGGAAATGGCATTAAAGGTTCGTCTATTATTTCACTCAACTTGTTTTTTTGTGCTGACGTATGGAATACTGAAGAATAAATGGCACAATTGGTATATTATCACGCATAACTTAAATGTATTGAGTTTATGGAATCAATGGATATTGTGGCTTTTCTTCTTATTGAGTTTAGTCTATGATATTATCCTTTCGTTGAAATCAAACCACAGAATCTTCCGAGAAATCCTGACGCACTACTTCAATTCGATCGTCTTCCCAATGGGCATCTTTGTCTCCGTGATCTTCTGGAGTATATTTTTTATGGACACTGAATTTATTATTGACCTGTTAAGAGATGTTAACAACCACATAATACATTCTCTTCCTCTCTTTATGGTTCTCATTGAGAAATTCCTGGTTTACCATCCTTATTTCCAGGTCCTGGCTCATCTCATTGGAATTGTCATGATTACAACTTCCTATCAGACAACTGTTTTGTTTCTGAGGACAAACACTGGCTCTTGGGTCTATCTATTTCTCGACTCATTTAAATTCAATTCTCGCTTGCTCTTCTTTTTGTCCATGTGGCCTATGATGACAGTAATATATATATCCGGTGCCAAGTTTAACCAATATATATGGAAGAACGCTCTTTCAACTCTCCATCGATTGTAAAAGAATGGTACAAGTACTGCAACTACTAATTTAAAAAATAACAATTAATGCAACCTTTATAATTATTATTGCTACTAATGATTTTATGATGATAATAATGAATATTGAAATAAGCGAGTAGATTTATTTATGTACAAGTGAGGAGATATATGTTAATAAACTAATAAAATGTTTAATAATGGATATTTTGGAATAAATTCCCGAAAAAGTATTTTCTCAAATGTTTTATTGTCTTGCAAATGAATTTTTGTTTATAAATTAACACCTTGCAATGTATATATATATATATATATA
>NC_068982.1:184216627-184218475 GCF_001194135.2 Octopus bimaculoides | reverse complement strand
GGTTGCATACACGTCTTATATTTGCAGGTTATAAAGTACATTGGCACTTTATATTTTAGGGGTAGATTCATACTTTATATTTTGTGGGGATCTTGATACATCGGGCTAAATTTTGGGGGAACGTTAATTCCCCAGAAATGTATCAAGAAATGTAATCCCGACTGAAACCGTCTTAATAATGACATGAATGTCACCCATGATAGAAAATGGGAGAGAGCATTAAAGTATTTAGTAATATCCCTTTACGCTCACAGTTTCGAGCTGACAATTGTTTTTCATTCTAGCAGCCGAAGAGTACTATCTTTGGGAGCTGGTTCGTCAGCATCCGGATTACACGGCCAACCCTGCGGAGAAGACGACAAAGGATGAAGGCTTTACCGCTGGTCATTGATACAGTACAGGTAACACTACATCACAAAAGATTGTGTATTGAACGGTCCCTGATGCACAGCAAACTAAATATTTACAGCAAACTATACTAAGCCACCAGTGTCATGACCGTTGATCCAGGTCCGTACTGGTTATGTGATATGAACTAACAGCGTTATAGTCGCTATTATCAACTTAGCAATCTAAAACATGAGCATAGACTATGGATACTGTGAAACTATACTTACGTGTATACACAATCACTGTGACTAACAACTTCACACTTGGATATAATTGTGAGTCCAGAATAATTTTAGCATCTCTTTAGTTTTCACACCATTACCTAACAAAAGGTTGATTTCATTAATCTGTACCACTTTTTACAACAGTTTACTATACCTCACTGTGGTACTTACATATGCGAAGTGGACAGAGCTGATGACAACTGGGTGTCTTAGTCTTTGCTTACTACTGATGACGGCCCATCAAAGGTTGACGGCGTCGATCTAGGACATTCGTCTTCCTCTGCGGCACAATGTCTCCTATTGGAGCAGGCGTGACTGACATGACTGGTATGAGATAGGCAGATCCTGTGGCACTGAGGGAACTGAAAGCGACCCTGAACAACAGCCGCAGGAGTTGATGACAACGTCTCCTCCCTTCATGCAGTCTCCTGCGTCCAATTTCAAAGCGCTCCACTCCCGCATCTCACACGGACCTCCATGCTTTCCAATCAACAGCCAGAGATTCCAACCAACTGGGAGAGATCGCATATAATGAGAGTTCGCTTGAGATGATCCTGAAAACGAAGTTTTGGATGTTCATGAGCCTAACCTCCAGTCCCTATCTCACTGAAGAGCACCATCTTTGGGAGCCGGTTACCCAGCATCCGGATTACATGGACAACCCAGCGGAGAAGACGACAACGGATGCAGGATACAGGCTTCCTCGCTGGTACAGTACTGTGCATACTTATAACGATGGGTACGAGACTTATAGCAGCTAAGTGCCTTAGTCTTGGACTCACTATGATCAACTATACCATAATGTAGAATTAACTAACCATTAGATGAACTGATCGTGATCAAAGATGCAGTACAGTGTCTATGAATATACTAAGGTGTCTATATGTACAGCATGATGGACTGGACTGTCAGTGGTTAAAATGTTTTGGTAAGACCACAACACAATGAATTATAACCACGCTGAGTGATATATACACCTAGATGAACTGGACAATAGACCATACATATGTGTGTGTGCTGTATGTGTGTATACGAATGTATATCTACACACACACACACACACACACACACACACACACACACACACACACACACAGACATATATATATATATATATGTATATGTGTGTGTGTGTCTCTGTGTGTGTGTGTACAAAGAGAAAGGGAGAGAGAGAGGGAGAGAGAGAGCGAGAGATAGGGAGAGAGAGGGAGAGAGAGGGAGAGAGAGAGGGAGA
>NC_068982.1:184213191-184216496 GCF_001194135.2 Octopus bimaculoides | reverse complement strand
GAGAGAGAGAGAGAGAGAGAGAGAGAGGGGGAGAGAGAGAGAGAGAGAGAGGGAGAGAGAGGCTAAATATGCACTTCTTTATCCCACTATCTGCTATGCCTACTAGCCAACACTGTCCCATCTGCAAAACGAACATGTGCTATTAAATAGAATGGTGACCTAAATGCAACTGATCCGCTGTTAGCATCTCCATTCATCAACTGATTTCTGAATCAAAGAACACCCCCTACACACACACATAAACGCACACGCACACGCACATAACACACACACACACACATCCACTATAACCTATCCAACTTAACCCCCACCTCTCAAACATACACAGATTCACCATCGGTCAAAATTATATTGTTATCACCAAAGGTACAGGCCGAAACGGCAGGAACTTACAGATTGCAAAGGAATTCCTCATCAAAACAATTCTCAACCTAAAATAAACCACATTACGAAAGTTCCAAGATTTCATTTTAAATCAACTCAAGTCTCCAAATGATTATACCTAACAAAAAAAAAAAAAAAGAAAGAAAATTTTAAAAATCCAGAATTTTCATTAAATGGAAACATGTTAACAAATTCCTCCTAGCTAATTTCAGAGGAACAATAGGCGCTAATTAAATGCATAAAACTGTGCTGCTGACTGGGTGTATATGTGTGTCTATTCGTATATGTATATGTATATGTGTGTCTATTCGAGTGTGTGTTTGTAAATACAGGCGTCTGTGTTGTTTGTAAATACAGGCGTCTGTGTGTATGCTATCTGATATCCTCCTCCATTGCCATTTCATAATGCACATGCCCAAACGGAAATTGAATACAGGCAGACAAAAAAACAACAATAAATAAATAAATAAAAACAACTTAATAATAAATATAACACTGAAATAAAACAGTCTTTCGAGACAAAACTTTCACTGGAATGACATCAATCTAAGGATTGGTATGTTTAGCATTGAACTTTAAGAAAAGTTATAATATTTACTATATAGATATTATTTATATTATATATTACATATATATATATATATATATATATATATATATATATATATATATATATAGTGAGAATTTACAAAAAGAAAGACGAAGACGGGTGTGTAAACAACAAACAGATGTATTAGTTTAACGCTCGGGAAGTGAAAAAGTCTTTTACGTTTCGAGCCTACGCTCTTCGACAGAAAGAACACAAAAATAAGCAGGGAGAAAAAATAGAAAAAGGTTTAGTGGCTAGCGATCTATCATGGCGAATGTCAGACAGAGGGTTTCACACAGAAGAGCCAGGAAGAAGGGGAGATAATAAAGTAGTGGTGATCCCAAAACGAAGGTGCGAATGCGTGTGTATGTGAGAGCATGTATGTACCTGTGGAATGTTTTATCCCGACTTCTTTGTTTTACAACATTGAAGAGTTACATCATCACACACACACACACACACACACACACACACACACACACACACACACACACATATATATATATATATATATACATACACACACACATATATATATGTACGTATGTATGTATGTATGTATGTATGAGAAAAAGAAAACGAAGAAATTGGCACATAGACATCAATTTATTAGAACATAATACAATTCTGAACACTATCAAACTCAAATTCAGCTACAATTGTTTTCATGCCCATTATAATATATGTTATAATATATCAGGTCATTAAGAATGAAATGTCCAATTTTCTTATGCACCAAGTTTGACAGTAGTTAACTCTAATATTTTATCCTGACAGTTTTTTGTTTTACAATATTGAAGAGTTATAACATCACTTTTTGAAATACAATTCTTGGTGTCTGATTATATTGTGAGTTTTCTCTTGTAAATAAATTTCTGTGAACTTATGGATAGATAAAAAAATTCGTGTTGTTTATGAATGTGAGTTCCGTCGTGGAATCAATGCATCACAACAGCTCGAAACACCAATGAGGTATTTGGTGAAGATGTGGCGAATGAGCACACTGTACGTCGATAGTCTGAGATGTTCCGGTCTGGTGACTTTACTCTTGTAAATCAGCCCCATGGTAGACCTGGGACCAAAGTGGATAATGATGAGCTGGAAACTGTAGTGGAAGCGGATACATCTCATACTACACGTGAGTTAACAGTAAGGTTTGATGTTTCGATTCCAACTGTATTGGACCATTTGAAACAAATCGGCAAGGTAAAGAAGCTGGACAAGTGGGTACCATACGAACTGAACGAGCATCAAATGACACGTCATCTTGAAACTTGCTGTTCTTTACTGTCACAGCATAAAAGCGAACTATTTTTGCATCGTATTGTTACGTGCGATGAAAAATGGATTCTTTTCAACAATAGCAAGCATTCTGCACGGTGGTTGGATAGAGACGAAGTGCCAAAACACAATCCAAAAAAACAATGTTCACCAAAAATAGCTAATAGTGTCTGTTTGGTGGTCCAGCGCTGGTGTCATCCGCTACAGCTTTATTATGTATACAGCGGATGTATACAGCGGATGTATACAGCGGATGTATACAGCGGATGTATACATCAACGAATTGGATGAAACGATGAGCGAACTTGCAATTAAACAGCTGAGATTGGTCAATAGAGACATGCAAGACAATGCTCGACCACATGTTGCCCAAAGAATGCTACTCGAGTTACAAAAACTGAACTTGGAAGTACTCTGTCATCCACCGTATTCACCAGAACTTTCACCAACTGACTGTTACGTTTTCCAGGCATTAGACAACTTTTTGCAGGGAAAAATCTTCAAATCTGAAGATGATGCAAAAAACAGCCTTTCGTGATTTCATTACCATCTGCTCTCCAGAATTCTTCGCTGCCGGTATAAATAAGCTACCGATAAAATGGTAAAATTGTGTTGATAATTTAAGCGCATACTTTAATTAACTGCATTGTTTTTTGTTGAGATAAAGTAAAAGTTTCAATTCAAAATCGGACATTTCAATCTTAATGGTCTTGACATATTATATCATATTATATTATATTATAATGCAATATATATTGGCTTCAAGCTTTAGCACAAGGCCAATGATTTCGGGGGAGTGGTTTAGATGATTACATCGATCCCAGTACTCGACTGGTAATTATTTTACTGATCCCGAGAGGATGGAAGGTAATGTTGACTTCGACGGAATTCGAAGTCAGAACGTAAGGACGGACGAAATGCCGCTAAGCATTTTACCCAGCGTGTTAATCATTCAGCCGGGTTCGGTGCCTTAATAACACTGTGTATGTTGTAATGTAATATCGTATAATATTATATATATATATATATATATATATATATATATATATAT
>NC_068982.1:184207949-184211887 GCF_001194135.2 Octopus bimaculoides | reverse complement strand
TATATATATACATATATATATACAAGGGTTTTGTGATTTGCTTTAAGCCTTGTGGTGTGTGAATATGAGATAACTGTTTGAAAAACTTTGAGTAATGCGTTTGAAGAGTTAATGAAAATACGTAAGAAGTCAATGAATGAAAACAAAGAGTAAAGATATTGTACTATCTTATATAGATTGTTTAATACTTCTATAATTTTTCGGGGGAAATACCCTTCCTAAATTTATAGGATCATTGAACAACATCAAAAGGTATTGAAAGGTAATACAATATCTTTTCTCATTTATTGACATCACCTTATATATTTTGATTTGCTCCACGCCGACATTGTTCAAAGATTTTTCTAACATTTATCTCATACATATGCCGTGTTCATAAAGGATGAATCAGAGCAGATACTAAAGATTACAAGCCTATCTCTCTGACCTGACATATTAGCAAAGCCATGGAACGCAGAAGAAGACTGATCACGCTCCTTGCAAATAATTTGCTCACAAACACGCAATGGCTCCGTCCAGAGAGGAGCTGCCTCACACAACTACTATTGTTTTCTGACTGGGTACTGAAACAAGAACTCAACACTCAAATGTGGATGTGACATATATTCACTTTGCCCTGTCCTCCGTCAAAATAGATCTTGGAATGATGTGTCACAAACTGTGTGGCCTTGGTTTTGCTTGAAAACTAGAGAAGTGGCTGCATGACTTTTTAAAAGGTAGAAGTCAAACAGTTACAGTCAATGGTGCTTTGAGGAGATAACAATTCTCAGTTAAGTCCTTCAGAGAACTATAATTGGACCACTGCTATTCTCGGTGGCCCTCTCAGACAATCCTTCACTCATACACATTCATCCGCTCTCACCAGCTATGCTGATGATAAAAAGAAGTATAGCAGGCGATTAAGAAACCTGATAACATCCTGAAACTGCAGAAAGACCTAAATGCAATATACAAGTGAGATGATGAAAATAACATGCGCTTCAGTGCTGAGCAGTTTCAAGCACTCAGCCATCGGTCCACAATCAGACTGCAATCGGAATACACAGAACCATTAAGTAGAGCAATCCCAAAGTCAGAGTCGGTGTATGGCCTGAGGATTTACACGAGTGATGATACAAAGTCCCTGTGCATATTATCAAGATGTTCTCAGTCACCCAGGTTATTGCTCCCAACTGTGGTCTCCACAAAGTGCCAAACAAACAGCGGAACTCGAGGCAAATCCAATGTCACAGCACAAAGAAAATTGAAAAGGTGTAACACATGAGTTACTGAAAGAGGCTAAAGGAGCATCTACTCCCGAGAGAGAAGACGTGAAAGATATGCAGTGATTTGTGTTTGAGTGATTTTTTCGTGTGTGTGTGAGAGAGAGCGAGAGGGAGAGAGAGAGAGAGAGAGAGAGAGAGAGAGAGAGAGAGAGAGAGAGAGAGAGAGAGAGAGAGATGTAGAGAGAGAGAGAGAGAGAGATGTAGAGAGAGAGAGAGATGTAGAGAGAGAGAGAGAGAGAGAGAGAGAGAAAGAAAGAGAAAGAAAGAGAGAGAGAAAAAATCCGGGAAGGTCTAGCTCCGAACTTTGCAACTGAAAGCTGTACCAACCACGAATTGCACATCACTGCAGAGTACCAAATATTCCGTCCTCTCCATCAAGAATAAGACCCCTGTACCGTAACAGCTCAGGTTTCAAGAACCCACAATTTTTAACAGTCTGCCATACAACCTCAAAGATCTGTAAGGTGTAAATGTGGATATTTTCAAAGAACGTGTAGACAAACGTTTAATCTGGGGTACCAGATGGACACACATCGGCAGCCATCGGAGTCTGAAATGTCGTCTATAAGGCTAAGCACTTTATGGATGCAAAACTATTAGTCACTCTATGACCGGCGACATAATTAACTTCCTGTAAATACATTGCTGCTCTAACGCTCAGAGTGTGTTTCTTTTTCAGATATAATATGATCCACTGACGCTATATATATATTTGCCTATATATCTATATATATTTGCCTACACACACACACACACACATACACACACACACATACACACACACACACCACCCTACACCACACCACACAGACAGACACATAAATGTGTGTGTGTGTGTAGGCAAATCAAAAACAGGAAAGACTAAAATCAATTAGACGTATAAAGTGAATATATTAGTTTGACGCTCTGTGAAAGTTTTAAATGGAAAATTCGGACTGGAAATAACGCTTCGCACATGGCTCTTTGTCGGAAGGAGGAAAAAGCCCAGTGAAGAAGAAAAAGAGGAAGAAGCACATAGTCCGGAGAAAAGCATGTGTAGTTACATGGCCGAAAATATATGCAAGCTCCTATATGTATACTTGCACACACACACACACACACACACACACACACACACACGACTCGAAATTCTGCTTTAGTAATTTAAAATCAAAACCCTTGTTGATCTATCGACTAAGTTCGTGAAGATTTTTCGGCAAACCTTTCCCTGCCAGCTTATTCAGAATCCGATAGAAAAGCTCATGTTATAAATTCTTTATTTGCAGATTGATTTGTGAAATGTTTCTCGAAGATGTTGTATGTCTGTACATGTAAGTTTGAAAAAGGCTCCGACTCATCCCCCCAACATTTGATGACTAGTGCAAAAACGCTAAGGCTACAGTTTTACCGTCGAACACATCAATGTTGAATCAATAGACTCATATTTCAAGTGAGTAATGATCGTCTAACATCGAAGTTCACATTATGACATTATCGTCATCTACTCTAGATAAGGTATAAACCAAGTCGAGTGATTTCTGTTAGAGTCACTGTTACTTCAACTTCCAATTCACAAAAATTAGTCAATTAAGACTTTTGCAATTAAGAGGCTCGAAGTGGCCTGTATTCTACACCATATGTTGCGATATGGCCATTATAAATTCCTGATCCTTCAAGGCCTACAACTTATGGAAAACTTCCGCCCAGACTGATCAGAGAAACAATGAGAGAAAGTGAAATTAAGCTTACAGATTTCTGGAAGAACATTAACATGAAGAAAGAAAAGACATATTCCATTAATTTCCTCCGGTTTGTAATTATTTTCATCTTTAATGAAATGCCTCTCTTCATGAAATAACGTTTGATTAATAACTTACAGGTTATATTATGTTGATGATTTCTAAAAAGAATGAAATAGTGCTATACATGATTACCATCAACTAGAAATTGTAAGACCTTCATGATAAGTAAGCGAAAGTAATTCGATATTTGAATTCTATGCATCTTTTCCCTCGTAATTTGTCAATTCATTTCAAAATTTTAACTTTCACCTCATATTATGAAGAAATTATTATCTTTCTTATAATAGCCACCATCCTTAGGGAAATCACGTGTATTTAACATAAAGAATGCAATGAAAACTATCGTCTGAGTTAACAGCCAGCTATATTAGAGCTGTTCGGAGAAATATAATTTCTCACGAGGCAAATGACTTTGGTGGATTTGAGGCTGAATTTGCAGGGGATGTGTGTAGCTTAAATTATTTTATTTCATTTCCACTTCGGAATGTATAGCATAGACGAGGATAATATAATAGAATGATATTGCCTTTGAAATATAGGGCAGCAACGTGCAATATGATGAGGATGATGGTGAAGATGGAGCATATGAAACTAAGCCATAACGAAAGAATTCTTAATTAAAAAGGAAAAAAAAAATGAAGTTCTAATTTTAGAACTTTTGAAAATGGAAATTAGATGATAATGGATGCCGATCCGGATGCAGACAGAGCGACAAAAGTCAAAAGACAATCTCGAAATGCACTCGAGTGTTACGGGGTCACAAATAAAGAATAAAGAGAAAAAATGAAACACAAACCTTACAATATTTAAAAATAAACAATAACACTTATTTTTGCATATACATTCGAAAAATCAATAAACTATATCTAATTTATTCCTTCTTTATTTATAT
>NC_068982.1:184205196-184207368 GCF_001194135.2 Octopus bimaculoides | reverse complement strand
TGTGTGTGTGTGTGTGTGTGTGTGTGTGTGTGTGTGTGTGTGTGTGTAGTATGTGCGCCACAGAACCTCCCCAAACTAAACACCAATATCTAATCGTTAGCTAAGCTTAAGATTATCTGTGAAGAAAAACAACCAATATTAACGGAAGGTAAACTCCACAAATCATGAATCTACAAACATTTTCCAATATTCAAGAATGAACGACAACTCAGAACAAAAAAACTAAGAAATAAGGAATTCACAAACAAGTATAGCAAATACTCTCTTGTAACGAATCAGCTACTGTAAATGCTTCGCAATTTTCTTTTCTACTCTAGGCACAAGGCCCACAATTTAATGCTTCACAATATTACAATGACATACTAAGCGGGTTCATTGAAAAGCACAATACATATATATTGGGAACAATATCACAAGAACCCAGAAAATATTAACCCTTACCATGTTACTTGATTCAATCCTCCGTTCAGCCAACATGTCAGCAACTAAAATTTCCTTAAACTTGTTATAAGCACAATTACCCCACAACACATAAATATCACAAGATTATTAAGAGAAATACTACACACGCTTCTTATTCAGCAGCTACTGTCTCTCATTATCTTTCGTCAAGATGAATTATATTAAGTTAGATCTTCGACCTAATATTTCCGTCCCTGTAACAGTATCCATCCAATAATACAACAAATCGACCCTAAATATACTCCTGGAGGAATTATTATATTCTCAACAAACGCTAACGTAAATACAGCTTATTGGATTAACATCAAAACCCTTCGAAACATTTCGACCAATACCATTACATATTCTGCTGTTATAAAAGACGTCATTAAGGCTGCAAGCTGACAGAATCGTTAGCATGCTGCACAAAATGCTTAGCGGCATTTCTTTCGTCTTTACGTTCTGTATTCAAATTCCACCGAGGTCGACTTTGCCATTCATCCTTTCGGGGTCGATAAATCAAGTACCAGTAAAACACTTGAGTTGATGTAATCGACTAGTATCCCTCCACACTCCCAAATTCCCGGCCTTGTGCCTTTAGTAGAAAGGATTATGAAAATTTGTTTCGACCAGTCGTTTTACTCAACCCGTTTTAAAAAGGCTCTTCTTTACCATCCTACTTACTTACCGTCAAATATACACCCACTATCCTCTACATCTGCCCACTTTCCCCTACCCCTATTTATCTCTCTGCCTTTCTCTCTTTCTCACTTATCCTTTTCTTCTGCTCCTTTCTAACATTGTATATGCACAACTTTTCACCAGTCATTCCTATTACAATTTGGTAAGTCAAAAGATTAAACTTTAACTTGGAACATTGGTTAATTTTATTCTAATTCTCTACTCTTAGTGTTGAGTTGTTTTTACTCGCTGTTGGTTGTACTCAAATAAGAAATGTTTTCCCCATTATATGTATATATGTGCGTGCATGCTTCCATATATATATATATATACTCTTTTACTCTTTTTTTACTCTTTTACTTGTTTCAGTCATTTGACTGTAGCCATGCTGGAGCACCGCCTTTAGTCGAGCATATCGACCCCAGGACTTATTCTTTGTAAGCCTAGTACTTATTCTATCGGTCTCTATTGCCGAAGCGCTAAGTTACGGGGACGTAAACACACCAGCATCGGTCGTCGAGCGATGTTGGGGACACACAGACGCACAAAAACACACACACATACACATATATACACATATATACGACGGGCTTCTTTCAGTTTCCGTCTACCAAATCCAGTCACAAGGCTTTGGTCGGCCCGAGGCTATAGTAGAAGACACTTGCCCAAGGTGCCACGCAGTGGGACTGAACCCGGAACCATGTGGTTGGTAAGCAAGCTACTTACCACACAGCCACTCCTATGCCTATATATATATATGTGTGTGTGTGTGTGTGTGTGTGTGTATGTATTGTGTGTGTGTGTGTGTATGTATGTATGTATGTATGCATGTATGTCTGTATGTATAGATATATTTATATGCTTACATACACACTCACATATATGTGTGTGTGTAACTAAATATACAGATACAGAAACGGCACAGCCACACATATAAGAATATACATAATGTATACATACATCCCTACGTACATACATATATACATAGGTACATACATTCACACACATACAACCCCCATTCATTATATATATATATATATATATATATAT
>NC_068982.1:184204626-184205139 GCF_001194135.2 Octopus bimaculoides | reverse complement strand
ACACACACACACACACACACACACACACACACACACACACACACAAATATGCACACACTGCGTTGAAACAGCACCCGAGTAGGTTATAATGCGTCACGTGATCCGGCGAGCTGCACGGCATTAACAGATGCCAGGCAGAATGGCGACATTCAGGGTAGTCAACCATTTTATTGTTTGTAGCAGAAGCACACATACCAAACACCAGATGGTCTATGGATGCTCGCACGCAAATACACAGACTCTTAACAAACACACACACACACACACACACACACACACATAAATTACCTTTCGTCATTTGACAACGTATTACCCAAAATTTGTATTTACATACGTATATACATTTATACATACATACATACACGCATACACGGATATGTACTTACGCAAACACATGAATACAAATAATACATACATAGATACATGTATGTGTCTAT
The DNA here is from genome assembly GCF_001194135.2 of Octopus bimaculoides. Classification (NCBI taxonomy): domain Eukaryota; kingdom Metazoa; phylum Mollusca; class Cephalopoda; order Octopoda; family Octopodidae; genus Octopus; species Octopus bimaculoides. Next base: position 184,204,702 of record NC_068982.1, on the reverse strand, counting down.
GTGTGTGTGTGTATACATATATATGTATGTATGTATATACACACACACATATGTATATATATATATATATATATAT
>NC_068982.1:184201965-184204291 GCF_001194135.2 Octopus bimaculoides | reverse complement strand
ACTTCTAAATATTAGCTCCTTTTTCTTTGGAAAGCCGTATTTATCTCTTCTTTTTTACTCTAAGCACAAGGCCCAAAATTTTTTTGGAGGAAGCCAGTCGATTAGATCGATCCCGGTACGCAACTGGTACTTAATTTATCGACCCCGAAAGGATGAAAGGCAAAGTCGATCTCGGCGGAATTTGAACTCAGAACGTAAAGACAGACGAAATATCACTAAGCATTTCACCCGGCGTGCTAACGTTTCTGCCAGCTCTCCGCCTTATATGGATCTATATTCTGAGAAACGATCACGCTTGTTTATTTTAATGTCCACCTGCCTTGAACGCAGGCATGGTTTAGTGCTTAAGAACTTCCCTTCACAACCATGAGGTCCAGGATTCGATCTCACAGAGTGGCACCTTGAGCAAATGCATTAAGAGAGCATCAGGTCGACCCAAGGCTTGAGACTGGATTTGAGTGGACAGAAACTAAACTGAGGCCCGTCAGAAAAACTGATTTGTAATTCAATAACTCAGCTTTGTCACACTTGTGTCACTCTGAATCTGTCTGAGAATTGTTGTTGTTGTTGGTCCTCCGTCGGTTGCGACGACGAGGGTTCCAGTTGATCCGATCAACGGAACAGCCTGCTCGTAAAATTAACGTGCAAGTGGCTGAGCACTCCACAGACACGTGTGCCCTTAACGTAGTTCTCGGGGATATTCAGCGTGACACAGTGTGACAAGGTTGACCCTTTGAATTACAGGCACAACAGAAACAGGAAGTGAGAGTGAGAGAAAGTTGTGGTGAAAGAGTAGAGCAGGGTTCGCCACCACCCCCTGCCGGAGCCTCATGGAGCTTTCAGTGTTTTCGCTCAATAAACACTCACAACGGTCTGGAAATCGAAACCGCGATCCTACGACCGCGAGTCCGCTGCCCTAACCACTGGGCCATTGCACCTCCACCAAAGTATACATATATTCTTGCTAATATTCTATTCCACCTCCCTGTCCTTCTCATTCTTGTTCTTCATTTCCTTTTCTTTTATGTCACCTCCTTTCTTCAATATTTTCTTCCCTTCTTTATTTCTCCATCTTTGGCTGCTCTTTTTTCCTTTCTCTCCTACACTCCCTACTTCCCTCCCAACCACTACCCTATTCAATTTATTTTATTTATCAACATACCTTGACATATTTTTCATAGCGGATATAGACGTCAACCAATCAGCTCTTTACGTTTCAAGTTTTATTGACAAATTTCACCCTAGCAACAGTCGTATACATACCTCTTTAAATATTTCGCCAATGTTCCATTCTTATTCCATCGTCCGAAGATTGGAAACGAAATACTAGAAGTGTCAGTTAGCAAAATTCCAGCGTTCAGTAAGGTTTGGTATATGACTATACTTTTAGTCTTGAAAACATTTATGTGGGTGTGTATGTAGGTACGTGTGTGTGTGTGTGTGTGTGTGTATGCACATAGATACATACATGCAGGTATATAATGTATAATAGATTAAAATTTTTATAAATTTTCGAAAGAATTCTTTTGGGTAGAAAAAACTCGAAGGCAGCCCGTGGGACTCGAACCCACATCTCCTGTAGACATGAATGTATATTTATATGTCTGACAAATCGGAAGATTCCATATAATTTCATGATTATTTTCCTTACTAAAGCACACTGGCAAATTTAAATGCTGAAAGAAACCACCAGCAATTAAAGAACTATTGTTGTTCGAAGTAGATTTCTTTAATCTGGTCAAGAGACTAAAATTCAGAAACATCAACAGTTTCTAAAGTTCCGTATAAAAGAGCTTAGCTACTTAATGTAATTCCAAATGGTTTTTGTCTAGTCTTGTAAGTTATTCATTTGTTAGTACCAACATACATTATCTATTTAATGTATACTTTGACAGTGCAAATAAAAAATATGAAGAAAATATATAAACGCATTAAAAATAGGCAAATGAAGGTCCCTTGCAATGAACGAATTATAGAAAACCAGAACAGTCGTATTGAAAATATGTGAAATTATTGTTTAAAATGTAAGTATTCACCTTAAAATCACTGTTGTTGCTCTGTGCAAAGAAGGCAACTTATAATGAAAGCAATGAAAAGATGATTACATTCTGCAATCTAAGGAAACGGAATAATCAATAAAATGCTTATTTTAGAGGTACAATTTCACCTTCGAAAACACAAAGCGATTCGAGTATGGTCCCCATCAATCAGCGGTGAGATGTACCTTGCGTCTAAACAAAAATGTAATTCGTTTAAATCCAAGAAACCCAAGCTTTGAAATGAAAAAACTGGATTATTGAATTGTGGCAGGTATGCTTCGAAACAC
>NC_068982.1:184198531-184199052 GCF_001194135.2 Octopus bimaculoides | reverse complement strand
GCCATCACCACCACCACCACCACCACCACCACCACTACCACCACCACAAGTACCAACTCAACGACCACATCCACTTCTGTATCACTACCATCAAGCAACCACAAACACCACTACAACTACAACCAATACTGCCACTATACAACATTCACCACTACGAAACAACAAACTATTACCTCCATCGCCATACTATAACCACTACTGCCACCACTACCATACCAGAACCACCACCACCACCACCACCAATACCACCATCATCATCATATCATTTGCGAATACCAATGCTACTACAACCACAACGCCACCACCATTGTTACCATCATACAACAATCACCTCCACCGTATCATACCACAACACTGACAGCAACACAGCGACTACCAGCAGCAGCACCACCACCACCACCACCAATACCACCATCATCATCATATCATTTGCGAATACCAATGCTACTACAACCACAACGCCACCACCATTGTTACCATCATACAACAATCACCTCCACCGTATCATACCACAACACTGA
>NC_068982.1:184190764-184197509 GCF_001194135.2 Octopus bimaculoides | reverse complement strand
ATATATAAACGACAGTTCTTTTCAGTTTCCGTCTATCAAATCCACTCACAAGGCTTTGGTCGGCTCGAAGCTATAGTAGAAGACACTTGCTCAAGGTGCCACGCAGTGGGAGGACTGAACCCGGAAGCATGTGGTTGGGAAGCAAGCTTCTTACCACACAGCCACACCTACTTTTCCTTATTCAAAGCTAGGCTGTGATTTGAGGGACCTTGACATTGCTACTTCTAAGAGATCGGTGATCAGGTTTGAAAGTTAATGTATGACGTACACACACACACACACACACACACAGTTAATCGCACATGCACATACATATATAGTAGAAACATATGCACATATTACTGAATATTCATGTAATGCGTGTGTGTGTGTGTGTGTGTGTGTGTGTATGTGTGTGTGTGTGTGTGTGTAGTTACGTATATGCATATATATGTATACATATATATATATATATATATATATATATATATATATATATATATATATATATATATATAGTATATATTCATATATGAACGTATGTATGTTTGTATGTATGTTCTCTTCTGCTTTTGACAATTTAAATTCTTCCTCTGAAGAAAGAGCTGGCGTCTGACAATGACACAAAGCTCCATCGTTGGAATGTTGATAACGAAAATCATGTTCCGTTTCAAAGTTGAGAAAAGCCTTCCATATTTTTTACTGTTCCACTTACAAATTGTATTTGCAGAGTTGGTTGATTTCTTTTTCTGAAAACCCTAGCTTATCCTGATTGTCACTTAGACATTTACTCACAAAATTAAGTACATCAATTATTATTGCCGTAAATGTAAAGTTGTAAACTGGATATAGAAGCTGGAAGTTTCGAAGAAGTTGTCCATAGTTTACCTCTTTATCTTTGATTTTCAGAGATATTCGCATCAGCAGGACAACTGACCTCTCTAACCGTACATACATCTTCTTGTCTGTCCCAAACAACAAGACCCGGCCTGTCATGTTTAACACTTGACTGATGTTTTGGTGGGAATGTTCCAACTGTATTCTTTGTCTTCATGGTTGTGTATGTATTCAATAACAGGGGGATTCTCTATATTTATTCCAGATCAGTCTTTTTTCCAAATGGCATTGTATATTGCTCTGCAACAACGTCCTGCTGCATAGGGAGGTAGTACCTTGATGACATTTTGGGGCAGCTGCTAATCACATGTGATGTCTTTCACGAAAATATGACAAACTATATTTTTGGTTGCATCTTGGAACTCCAAGAGCTTCACTGTTTCTTTTGTTGATTAAGTATTTCGTAGCAATTTCCTGTTCTTGGATTGCAAATGCATAGCTTCCGAAGTGTGATGTGTTGTAGCTCTGACGAGTCCATGCAAGGCTTCACTTCATGTCGATATTGCTGTCTCCTTCAAATCTTCGGGTACCATAGATATTGTTCTCCTCCCGTTTCAGCACAAAGTTAATGTATTTATTTTGCTACTGTTGTTTAGCAAGTGCTGTCTGAAAGAGACTATACGACATTCGAAGGCTGTCTGCGCTGATCTCGAGCCTCTATCTCCTTTATCTCTTCTTAGATGGAGCCTGTCGATATCACTATTTCTGTGGATATTTCCAGTTTATGTCAGTACCTTGCGGATTTTAACGCCCATGGAGTGGATTTCTTCTATAGATTAGTGAAATATCCCAAATGTTGAAATCAGTATTGATACTGCAAATGGATTGTGGGATATGGTCTTGTGTGTGTGTATGTGTGAGAGAGAGAGTGTTCCCTGGAATACATCTATAAGAGATGTTTCACTTCATAACAGTTTTCATTAATATAGTTCAGGTTATATTTATCATGCTGATGATTTCCAAAAGGAATGAAATATTGCGATACATGATCGCCATTGACTAAAAATTTTAAGAATTACGTATCAAGTAAAAAACAAAAAGAAAAACAAATTAAACACGCATATTCTATACATCTTTTTCTTTATTCCTCCATTTTAAATTCAAATTTCAATCACATCAAAAATTACGAAAATCATTATCTTCCTTGCAATTAATGTCTGATAGAAAACAAAACACACACACATATGTATGTATGTATGTATGTATGTATGTATGTATGTTTGTATGTGGGCTTTGAAATACTAATGAAAATCTCGCAAGATTGATTAACTTCTGCACAACCAGCAATCTCATCATGGGTAGCACTTTCTTTAAACATAACGATACTCAAACAAACATTCTTAGCCATCTCAAACTAAGAAATATCGCAGTTAAATATATTTGATATTTTGATAAATCGGCAACAGAAAACATCTCTGCTAGATTTTACAATATATCGAGATGAAGCCATCAGTTAGCAATCGGGACAATTCAGTTAAAGCTGAAGGCTAAAGAAAAGAATGGATTACCCGCTTTGATACACAAAGGTTGGAAAGATGATAGAATTAAAAATGAATTTGTTTATTGAATATCGAAATCGATTTGAAGTGCTCGAAGCTATACAGGAAGAGAAGACATCAATGACGCTCGGAAGAATGTAAAAGAAGTATTCCAGGATGTAGTCAAAGGAGAGAAAAAGATAGAAAGAAGGAAATGGATTTCGGATGAAACATGAGAAGTTATTGAGCCACAGAAGGGACAAAAACGAATTGTTGAAAATTGGAGAGGGAATAAGACGGACTTTAAAGTGTAAATAACTAAATATTGAAGTCTCTACAGAGGTGAAAAGGTGTTCAGATAGAGATAAAAGAAGGTTCTTGGAAGTGAAAGCTGATGAAGCAGATAAATTACTCAATGCCGGAGACAGTAAAGGAATGAGAAAAGTCTATAAAGTAATAAATGAGATTACTGGCAAATTAAAATGATCGATAAGAGTTTTTGTGTTCAGTATTGATGGGGAACTTATAACATCTGATATAAACATCTAAGAAAGATGGATATAGGGAAATAACGATATGGTCAAAGCGTTTAATGGGAGAAATTCTCTGATGATTCTTGAACCACAAGAGGAGCTCGAAGTAACTATACATGAAATATCTGTACAGGAAATATCTGAAATAGCAAAAGCCACTGAGCAATTAAAAAAGGGAAAGATCCGTAGATTAGATAGAACTGCAGAATAAATTCTGAAACAGATTAATACATTACTGCAATAACATTACAAGAAGCTGTTCCAAATATAGAATATTTAACTGCTACCAATGCCGTGTTAAGGTAAGGGCACACTGGGAAGTTTCCCGGGGTAGGGCCTCACGGGTCTAAGGGCCCAGTTTTAATCTATATATGTTGTGGATTGCTATAAATAAATAAATACAATAGGATCCAGTTCATTGATTTTCCCGGGTCTATAATGCTGTTAGGATGACCCTGGCTGCTTTCTGAAGATTAACAGATCGGTGCAGTGATTAAGATAGCAAATAAGAAAAGGATGAAAAAGTCCCACAGTGTGGGGCAGTTGAAAGGGCATAAACTTAAATAGTATGATAGTCAGTTTGGTTGTTATGAATAGGATGCAGATTGTATTGGAAAGTATACTAAGTTATGAATAAGCAAGCTTCTGGTGATTGCACGATTGGAGTGACCAGATAGTTTTGCTCAGATATATTATATTTGAATTAAGACAATCTTCGATAGACGTTTAAACACCTTTGATAATACATATAGATCTACTACAACTTAAAACGCACTATTTTTGCATGGCCTGTAGGAAAAGTATATCAATATAATAGATTTAATACATAGATTGTTAGCTCTCAAATAAATTTGAAGTTGGGAGAGAAATCGTGGGGAGAGATGCTTTGGCGCTTCTTTGCTTTTCTAATAAACTACGTCATTAAAGAGATGAAAGAGGGAAAAAATTTAAATAGATTTGTGGATTCTGGTGATATTGTTTTACTTAGTAATCAAACCTCGAATTTACAAAGAACGATAAACAAGCTTGATGAAATAGGCATAGGTGTGAGTTATTTAAAGATAAATATCAATAAAACAGAGCGAAAGGACAGGAGAAATACGTCATTGTTTCAGAATATACCAGAAGAGTCAAATAAATATCTTGGAACTTTTATAATAAGTGAAAGCTCTTTACAGACCGAACTTAATGAAAGTTTTAAGAAAGTAAAGCAAGCAACAAGAATGTTTTTCAAATGTATGGTAATTACATAGATCGGTAATTCATAGGAAAATTAAATGCCATACACCACGAGTAAGAATCGTTTTATATAGAGAAATCATGGCACGGTAATCAAACTAATAAAGTTAATCGTTTTAGTCTTTGAAAGTAAAGTATTACGAAAAATGGTGGGGAGCAAACGACATGATTTTGGGAGAAATGAAGTCGTTCGAGACATTTAAAAATTTAAAAAAATTGCGTTGGAGTCGCTGCGTGGTAAGTAGCCTGCTTACCAACCACATGGTCCCGGGTTCAGTCCCACTGCGTGGCACCTTGGGCAAGTGTCTTCTACTATAGCCTCGGGCCGAACAAAGCCTTGTGAGTGGATTTGGTAGACGGAAACTGAAAGAATACCGTCGTATATATGTATATGTATATATGTATGTGTGTGTTTGTGTGTCTGTTTGTCCCCCCAGTATCGCTTGACAACCGATGCTGGTGTGTTTACGTCCCCATAACTTAGCGGTTCGGCAAAAGAGGCCGATGTAATAAGTACTAGGCTTACAAAGAATAAGCTCTGGGGTCAATGTCCTCGAATATAAAGGCGGTGCTCCAGCATGGCCGCAGTCAAATGACTGAAACAAGTAAAAGAGTAAAAGAGTATATAGATGGAAAAAAATGATAGGTCGATGCTTGAGTGACGTGCCTGGTGGTGGTTGGAAAGGTGGCTAATACAGCAACCAGTGAAATGGACAGATCAAGGTAGCAGAAGGGGAAGACCTAGGCCTCCTTGGCGGAGAAGGAAGCAAAGAAAAAGAGGAAACAATGACTGGGCGGAGGCTGAAATAGAAGCACAGAATGCGCAAGGCTTGTGACTCTTTGCATCCAGTGGCATTAGAGATGGTAACATGTGTGTGTATGCGCGTGTGAGTGTGTGAGTGTCCGAGTGTGTGTAAGTATGTGTGTGGGTGTGTATGTATATTCATTTACTAGTTTTAGTCATTAGACCGCAATCATGCTGAGGCATTGCCTTCAAAAGATTATTTAATCATTGCGACCCCAGAAGTTCATTTTAAGTCTGGTATATATTTTATCGAGACATAAACAAACGTAAAGACTGACAGAGACCGCACGCACACATCAAACACATGTGTTTTGTGTGTGTGTGTGTGTGTGTGTGTGTGTGTGTGTGTGTGCGTGTGCGGTTGTATGTGTGTGTGTGTGTGTGTGTGAGTGTGTGTGTGTGTATGTGTGTGTAACAAAGCAAAACAGATTACTTACAGGATGTTTTGTTACACCATCTTACATACATTTCATTAACATAAGGTATTTGTTGGTTACATAATGCAGATTAATCAAGATTTACTGTCAAATCATCAGAGACATATTACTCTTATATGTATTATTGAAAATTCAATAATATTGAATACTGTCCAACATAAAGTCACAATGGGATGCAGGATGAATAATCAGTCTACAATGATAAGGTAAGCCAGAATTTTACCTGCAGTAAAAAATGGAAAATGCCACGATGGTTAACACAAAGTAATTTCTCTGTTGCCTTTGTTTTTGTATAGATGTTTGATGGAATAATCCTGTGAGGTATGCCATTTGTTTCACGTTAGCAAAACACATCTCAAGATATTGCATCATAGTTACCTACCACCATATTTGTTGGTTTCGAGAGTGTGCCGTCCTGACCAGGGGACTTCTCAAGCTTCAATTGCTTGATCGCGGTGTGAACTTCATTCAGCTTAGATTTATTAGCAAGCTGCTCTGTTTTTGACCTTGCGAAACTGATGAAAGAATATTCTCGTCAGAGGACGATTTAGTATTCCAAACTTTGTGTAAGATATAATTTTACATTTATTTATTTTATTTTATTTATTAATTCATTTTTCAAGAAGAGTATTGACTACCAGCAGTCAATATAGGAGGTGAACTACAGACCTGTGGTTCATAAACCTTTTGCAGATCCTGACAAAAAGCATTTATACCCTTCCCATCTGTTGCAGATTGAATCTCAGTTGTTATTTTCGCTCATCGTGCCTTTTTCAGACCCTTTAAAATCTTCTCTATCAGTCATTTTAGCTAGTAAAAAAATTTTTCGCTTGGCAAGTATCCAGTTGAGCGAAAAATTCCGTACTTATCGTAGTATGTAGTCTAAGAAGGACTTAATTTCAAGGTTGTTCTCATGAACCAATCCCGTTACTTTCGGTCAAACAATGCCATAACTTCTTACTTAAAAGAAAGCAAAATGTGTCACCTCCCTCAAGTACCTCAGTATTTTCTGGAATGTTTACATTCGAAGCAGTTGCGTTTAATTTATCCGACAGTTCACCTTTCTTATTTCTTTATTGCCCACAAGGGGCTAAACATAGAGGGGACAAACAAGGACAGACAAAGAGATTAAGTCGATTACATCGACCCCAGTGCATAACTGGTACTTAATTTATCGATCCCGAAAGGATGAAAGGCAAAGTCGACCTCGGCGGAATTTGAACTCAGAACGTAACGACAGACGAAATACCGCTAAGCATTTCGCCCAGCATGCTAACGTTTCTGCCAGCTCGCCGCCTTTTTTGTCCCCTACATTGTCCCCTTTCTTGTCCCCCACATTGAATGTCTTGACATTACATATATATATATATATATATA
>NC_068982.1:184189491-184190537 GCF_001194135.2 Octopus bimaculoides | reverse complement strand
TATATATATATATATATATATATATATATATATATATATATATCAGGAGCTTTGATATTTTGATGTTATTGTTTATCCGAAACTCTGAAAGATCCTTTGCCACACAAGGAATGATTCGACAGCCACCAAGTAGCATGGAATGAACGAGTGATTAGAACATCTTTGAAATCACGTTTCTTGGTGATTATGTAACCAATTTAATACCAGTTCTTGAACTGATATAGAAAAGCTCGTCTTCTTTTCCATTTTTAGTATTGGAAAAGGCAAAATACCGTGAGAGTCTTTTCTTTTTTATCACGTCCAAAATTCTTACTAATTGTTTGCTTTCGGTACTTCTCTTGCAGTATATCCATCCATCTCTTTCCCGCTATTTCTCTTTTTCTTTCTCATCTTCAAGGGCATTCAGTTTTCACGCTATTGAGATTTATTCTTTCTATATGTATAAATGCATATATACACACATACATATATGTTATATGCATATCAGAGGCAACTCCGGGTCATCAGCGTCACTCGGGCTCATCACAGATTTCGCATAAGACACATGCGTAAAAGAAGGTAAGAGACGTAATGCACACATATGTGCACTGATAATTTAACAATATGACAGAAATATAGTTTTAATATGTCTCTCTCCATTTTCCTAAGTTAAGGGTAAAAATCAAGCAACCCTGCAAAACACAACTGATTTTTACATACAGACGCACAGAATAACAGCAATCAAATAACGACAGCGGGGTGCGCAACAAACATTTCTTTATTGCCCACAAGGGGCTAAACATAGAGGGGACAAACAAGGACAGACAAAGAGATTAAGTCGATTACATCGACCCCAGTGCATAACTGGTACTTAATTTATCGATCCCGAAAGGATGAAAGGCAAAGTCGACCTCGGCGGAATTTGAACTCAGAACGTAACGACAGACGAAATACCGCTAAGCATTTCGCCCAGCATGCTAACGTTTCTGCCAGCTCGCCGCCTTTTTTGTCCCCTACATTGTCCCCTTTCTTGTCCCCCACATTGAATGTCTTGACATTACATATAT
>NC_068982.1:184185511-184189439 GCF_001194135.2 Octopus bimaculoides | reverse complement strand
AGATCGCTGACGCCATGATAGATCGCTGACCACTACATTTATATATTTTTTCTCCTTGTTTCTCTCTTTATTTCTTTCTGTGTTCCTTTCAGTTGAAGAGCGTAGTCTTGGAATCCGTAGTCTTGGAATCATCTTTCTCCTTTCTGGTTTTGAGAAGCCTAATTTCTCAAGATTTGTATTTAGGCAGTGTGTTACATATCTCAGGGCCCCAATAATTACAGTTATAAACCTGAACTTGTAATCTGGATAGAGTAACTGCAGATAAATCAATAGTTCAGCATAGGTGTTCTCTTTTTCACTGATCTTCAGCTTTATGTGAACATCTATTGGGCAGCTAATTTCCATAACTGTACACAATTTCTCTTCTCTATCCCGAATTATTATATCAGGTCTGTTGTGCTTACATTTTATTGAGGTCTTCATTGGTACATTCCACCAGTATTCGTTTCTAATATGAGTGGCTATGGCTTCTACCATATTTCTTTGTCCTCGGGATTATCCTTCCGACGGGTTTCATTATATAGTGTCCTAGCTACAACATCATGTCTCATCGGTAGATAATACCGTGATGACATTTTCGGACAACTGTTTATGATGTGAAATCTTCAGTTTGAACTCCACAAAGTCTGCATCGGTTGTCATATTTTACGGCTTTTCCTGCATCTCTATCCCCTCTGTGCATCAGGTACTTGGTTGTATTTCCTATTCCTGGATTGCAAACGCATACCCTTTAAAGTGGGAGGGAGTAATCCGACTATTGGTCCATGATAAACTGCTTTGATGATCGATGTTACTATCATCACAGAGCTTTCTACTGACATATCTCTGAATGGTCTTCTGCTCATATAGGCTCATCCTTTCATCTGATGATACGTCGCGGTAGATTCCTGCGACTTCTTTGGGCATGTATTCTATGTATGTATGTATGTATGTATGTATGTATGTATGTATGTATGTATGTTATATATATAAACATGAACACACATACACCCCCCCCCATACACACACATATTACATGCACGCAGTCACTCATATACACATGACACAACATATAGTCAATAAAATATTAGTGCACTTCCTTAAAACACAGCACCATTTCCCTGTATGAATACTAAGTCATTTGGTCTTTATGAAAGAGACAGAGACAAGAGTGAGAAACTGGGAGAGGGAGAGAGAGAGAGAGAGAGAGAGAGAGAGAGAGAGAGAGATGGTTTGTATGTGCGTGCGTGCGTGCGTGTGTGTGTATGTGTGTGTGTGAGTGTGAAAGATAGACTGATATGGAAAGAGTGAGAGAGAGAGAGAGAGAGAGATGGTTTGTATGTATGTGCGTGCGTGCGTGTGTGTGTATGTGTGTGTGTGTGAATGTGAAAGATAGACTGATATGGAAAGAGTGAGAGACAGAGAGAGAGAAAGACTTGTGATTAGCAGCAGAAGTTCCTTTAAGAACTGTGTGCACAACTGAAAATTTCAATTCACGAATTGGACCATTCGTTTTTTACTTGAACGTCCTACATTATTCCCCTCTTCCTTTTCTATAAACTTCAAACGTTATATTTACGAATTAAAACCATTGATTGATCACTCGTAAAAGTCAAGTATTTAGTTCGTCACATCATGTTTCTGATTTCGAGACCTAGTCGAACTATCACCCATTTCCTCACAACGAGCTTGGTAAAATAAATTGCAGTAATATTTTTAAATAACCACATATACAGCAAACGTAATGTATATATACTTTCGATAGACCAGTGTATGCAGTATTTGGCATGAGAAAACGTCTCACGTTAAAAAATAACAAATATCAGAGAGATAAAGATTCGTCTCAGTCGTGGACAGTAGAGCGCTCAATGCATTTCGGCGTTTTAGGGCCTTTTCAATAGCGCGCACTCGTAGTCAGCTACATGCTCAAATGAGAATTCATTATCTGTAACCGGAACAATTGAATGAAACATTCATTGATGCTGAGAATAGCCTCCAGATTGATAAAAATCCGGTATACGCCCCTGACGAAGCATTTAATTAACATATCCACGTTCGGGCACGTGGCTGGCTGCGAATATGTGCCAGTGTAAGGTTTCGTACCTCTAAGGCCGAAATGCATCTAGCACTCTCGCTGGCTGCTCGTGGAACGAATTTTCGACTCTCTGATATTTATATATTCTTTTCTACTCTAGGTACAAGGCACGAAATTTTGGGGGAGGGAGTCTAGTCGAATAGATCGACCCCAGTACGCAACTGGTTCTTAATTTATCGGCCCCGAAAGGGTGAAAAGCAAAGTCGATCTCCGTGGAATTTGAACTCATAACGTAAAGACAGACGAAATACCGCTAAGCATTTCGCCCGGCGTGCTAACGATTCTGCCAGCTCACCGCCTTACTGATATTTATATATTGCCTTTTTAACACAGCAAGTCCATAAATGATGCTATCTCGGGATAAATATTGCAATGACTGGTCTATCGACAGTGTGTATGTATTAAGTAAGCTGTATGCATGGTTATTTCAATTAAATACTAACTCAAGGCGTCGAGCTGGCGGAAACGTTAGCACGCCGGGCGAAATGCTTAGCAATATTTCGTCTGTCTTTTCATTCTGAGTTCAAATTCCACCGAGGTCGACTTTGCCTTTCATCCTTTCGGGAAGGTCGATAAATTAAGTACCAGTTGTGTGCTGCTGGGGTTCGATCTAATCGACTGGCCCCCTCCCCCTAAAATTTCAGGCTTTGTGCCTAGAATAGAAAAGAATTAGATACTAACTCTATTGCGTATGCCGGATCAATAATATTTTCTATTCTTCATAACGCAACTGGTGAACAATAATATCGTTTTCCAACTGGCCAATCTCTCATTCATCATTATTGATATATACGTATCAACGATGATGTGGTGATGATTGAAATAATTGGAGTATAAGTTCGTATTCTACTTTAAGGATGTGGTTAAACTTTATGGGTTAAAGTTTAAGTATATGGATAGATTCGGGAGTTGTGCCGTGAATTCATGAGCGCAATAATAAGCAACAAGGCATGCTATAGGGTGTGGTAATGTTTGTAAAGCAAAAATCTATTAACAAGGTATTAATTAATTGTACCCAGGACCCCTCCAAGCATATAAGATTCTAAACTTAACATCCGTTTGGTATTATTTTCAACAAGGTTCCGATTTCAATTCCTGCTGCGTGCAATAAAATTTGTTAGTATATTTTCATTCACCCTCTCACATATTCCACCGCAATCTCACACCTCATTCCCGCTTCGTCCAAACGTATTTCACTCTTCAAACCAGCCCCACAACAGAGCATCCTACAGTTGAATCGAAATCATATCGGACCTGCGAAAATCATTAGCATTTATTTTTATTTCTAATAAAGATTAAGGAATTTTAATGCTGACTTTAGCATATATACATATATATATATATATATATATGAATATATATGTGTATGCATATGTGTATATGTACGTGTATATGCATGTATGTATATATGTATGCATATATATGTGTGTCTATGTTTGTATTTAGGATGAATCTTATAAGTATTTGTATCTGTAGCTTGTATTTTTGGAAAAAGATTTCCTTTCCAACTTATAATATTAAAAAAAAAAACTATGAAATCAAAAATTGAATGTTTGACCTTGATTTTTCCTCGCACTCATAGATTATTGGTAGAATCGTTAGAGCGTTGAATTCAATGACTTGCAGTATTCCTTCCTGTTATGTCTTGAGATCAAATATCGTTGAAGCCAACTTAGTATCCTGTAATTTAGCATGTTATTCATTTGGTGAAACTTGAAGTAGCAAATTGTTCATCCCTTAAGCTGTATTCTATAGCATAATTACTCAACTTTGTAAAGGGTTCTTTATAGTTATTTTATGCTGATTCAAACCACAGCATATATATATATATATATATATATATATATATATATA
>NC_068982.1:184166610-184185331 GCF_001194135.2 Octopus bimaculoides | reverse complement strand
CACACCACACACCTGTATTTATTAATCTTATAAGGAAAAGATTGAGAGTTACTTCGAAATATTTTGACTTGTTTGCTTTCACGAAACCGTGCTTTACTGGGGCTTCTTTTGTGCTTTATAAAGTCAAAAAGGACCCAAGTAAAGCAGAGTCTGATGAAGGCAAGCCAGCCGAAACATCGAAGTCACTGTCAATTTTTTCATAGTAAAAGTTGATAAATATGCACTCTGCTAAAAACTAGCAACTAATCTTTCAGTTTGATGTTGAATTGTTTCTATATATAACTTGATATGACAAACAATAATACGCACTCGTGCACGCACGCACACACATATACACGCACACACACACACACACACACACACACACACACAGAGTCACTCTTACATTTCTGCTTCTCGAATCTAATTTTGAATATGATTACAACTTATTTACCCTTGCAGCAAAATAGCAAACTTTGGGGTTATAAACCCAAAGATTCTGGCAAATCAACGTCGACCAATTTATTCGCAAATTTCTGAAGATATCTGTTCCTCTGTCCTTGGAAATTTTAGTTACTCTTCTAACTTGACATTTGCACTTCAAAGCTACAAATATCCAGTCTTTATTCTACTATCTGCGTCGAAGTATTTTCACTAAATATAATTATATGAATGTCATGTTGTACGAGTATGAAATATTTCTGGTGGTGAATATGTGTTTGGTATTCATAATTTATAACATAATATTGGCTTTGTACATCTTTAACCTTTACAGAAGAAGAAACATTATTGAGGGTTACAAACACACATTTTAGTCTGAGTAGTATGAAGTCTGGTTTGTACATATATAAATTGGTATATATGGACATATACATGTTAGAACATCGACTGATTTATGCTTCTACACACACACTTACATATGTATGCGCATGTGTGCGTGTAGGTAAGCGTATGTCAATCGATGTTTTAACAAACACATCCACGCATACTCAGTCACACACACGCACGCACACATTTTATTAAAAATGAAACCGAGAGCTTGTCTCGCGACTCAAGTTTCAGGAAACTGTTCGCCTGAAGATCGCAGTGACGTGAAACTCGAGTCGCAAGACTAGCCCTCAGCTTCAGCTTAAAAAGAAAAAAAGTAAACAACAATGTCCTCTGCATATATTGAACACTCCTTTCTGATTCCTTCGACAGTGAGCAATGTACGTGTGAGTGTGAGTGCGTAGATGCACATGGTCTAATGGTGAAAAATTTCGTTTTATACCCACGAAATTCTGGGTTCGATCCCACTGCGTCGAATGTCATTAAAGAATTACTTTAAAGGTAAAGGAAGCTGAAATACTCTGCTACCGAGTTGATCGAACAACTAACTTTTATTGAAACCAACAGAGAGCCGTCCGTATTTTCTTTTACCCAAAGTCAGGAACTTTTCAGAACCCCTTCGCGTGTGTGTGTAAATGAGCCAACTTTTATATACATATATATTTTTTGTGTAATTAAAACAAATTTAACTTAAAGAGAAAATAGTTTTATTTTATGAATTTATTGTGTATGAAAATAAAACTATAAAAATGCGTTTCCACAGAATATAAATGTTTTTATATGATAGTTTAACTGGAAATGTATTGGTGTACGTATTCGTAAGGAAAGTTTAACATATATAACACAAGTGAAAAAGAGAGTAGGTAAAAAATGGGGATAACATGTTACTTAGAGTCTTTTGAAGAAAAAGATTTTCGTCTTTGCACTTTTACATCTATTGCGGCTGAAAGCGGTTTTGCAGTAGAAGAAAAAAACTTGTATTTAACTGACCAAGTTCACAATGACTTAGAAATACACATCATTATGTAAGTTTATTTAAGGATGAAGTTATTGAAATTAGATAAGGGGTGGAAAGTTAAAACAAAGTTGTGAAGATTACCCAATACCTTCGTCACAAAAGCGAGCAATTTATTGAAATTTACGGTTCCAGATTATTTTCTCTTACAATAAAAAAAAAAAACTTCACATTTTTAAAGAAGTCACTCCTTCTCTGTCTTTGGAGTGACTGGCTTGAGGTCTTAGATAAAAACTACGAACAGTGAGTGTATATTCATACTTCATAGACACAACTAGGTTTATTCCTGAAAATAATGGCAAAACGAATATTTCTGCTAATCAGAAATTTTAGAACTTCAGATCTAAAACCTGAGATTTCTGTTGAAATGCCTGGCTTTTTCAGAAAGTGAACGTAGTACTCATCGTAATTATATATGCTTTTACCTATGACCTCTCAGTATATCTAATTTCATTTACAACACACCACTTTATGAATAACGTAATATAAATTTTAATCACCATATACTTTCAAGAACACTATTCACCGCATTAAATGTTGGCTTTTTGGCTTACAGTATCTTGAGAAAACCGATCGAAGACTGGGAGCTCGTTTCGTAGACTTCCGACATAACAACACAGGATCACTCCGATCTATAGCATGACTATTTCATTTTTTTCATGCCTACTTGCATCCCACAGGCAGAGGCGTTGTTGATCTGTAGATCACCGAGCCTCGCTTACACCATGAAGAATATCTTATCTGCCGTCTTAAAATAACTCGGACAAATGGGAATAATTATCACTATGTCTTACTTAAGTAATATGTTCACACAGACACACACATCTCCACATACTCATATACATACATTCTCACACTCGTTATTTCATTTAAGAGAAATTACACTTGTATAGAACACTTTTATGCACCTTATCTCTTTTGGTAGTAAAACACTATTTTAGGTGGGAGTAAAACAACATTTCGCGCTCACTCACTTCTATGAATTATTTTACCATATGGTCTTCACTGTGTGTGTGTGTGTGTGTGGTGCTCCAGTATGGCCGTGATACAATGACTGAAATCAGTAAAAGAGTAAGATTATATATGTGTGTGTGTGTGTGTAGCCACATATATACAGTATAATAAAACTGGTACTCCGTCGGATACGACGACGAGGGTTCCAGTCGATCCGATCAACGGAACAGCCTGCTCCTGAAATTAACGTGCATGTTGCTCAGCACGCCACAGACACACGTACCATTTACATAGTTCTCAGGGAGATTCAGCGTGAGTGTGACCAGGCTGAGCATTTTGAAATACAGGTACTACTCATTTTTGCCAGCTGAGTGGACTGGAGCAGTGTGAAATAAAGTGTCTTGCTCAAGGACACAACGCATCACCGGGAATTGAACTCACGATCATACGATCGTGAGCCGATCGTATTTTTTTTACTATAGCCTCAGGCCGACCAAAGCTTTGTGAGTGGATTTGGTAGATGGAAACTTAAAGAAACCTGTCGTGTATATGTGTGTGTCTGTGTGTCTGTGTTTGTGTGTCTGTGTCTGTGTTTGTCCCCACCACCATCGCTTGTCAACCGGTGTTGGTGTGCTTTCGTCCCTGTAACTTAGCTGTTCAGCAAAACAGACTGATAGAATAAGTCCTGGGGTTGATCTGTTCGACTAAAGGCAGTGCTCCAGCATGGCCGCAGTGAAATGACTGAAACAAATAAAAGAATGTATATATATATGCTGGTATGGTCATGTGGCGAGAATGGATGAGGATAGCTGTGTGAAAAAGTCCCAGACCCTAGCAGCGGTTGAGGAAGCCTGTGGAAGAAGTAAACCCAGGAAGACCTGGGATGAGGTGGTGAAGCACGACCCTCGAACATTAAGCCTCACCAAGGCAATGACTAGTGACTGAGACCTTTGGAAATATGCTGTGCGTGAGAAGACCTGGCAAGCCAACTGAGACCATAACCCGTAGCCTTTGCCAGGGGTGTAGCCAGCCCACTTATGCGTACCTTTCCTTCATTGGATACTAAACTCTGCTTGCGAAGACCTGTTGGGGCAAGTGAAATCGACATCGAAATTGAACCAAATTCGATGACTGGCACCCGTACCATTGGAGCGCTAACAGCACCGTCCAAGTGTGACCATTGCCAGAGCAGCTGACTGGCTTCCATGCTGGTGGCATGTGAAAAGACATTCAAGTGAGGTCGTTGCTAGAGCCGCTGGACTGTCTCCCATGCAGGTGGCATGTAAAAAACATCATTTGAGCATGGCTGTTGCCAGTACCGCCAGATTGGCCCTCGTGCCAGTGGCACGTAAAAGCACCCATGACACTCTCGGAGTGGTTGCCGTTAGGAAGGCATCCAGCTGTAAAAACTCTGCCAGATCAGATTGGAGCCTGGTGTAGCCATCCGGTTCGCCAGTCCTCAATCAAATCGTCCAACCCATGCTAGCATGAAAAACGGACGTTAAACAATGATGATGATGATATATAGGTCGTCAGGTCTTAACGGTCTGCCTTCTGTGAATACCCAAGTTGGCCTATGTGAATGCCCGAGGCCATTTTGTGTTAGCGATCTGCCGAGTTCGTCTGGATGAGTTAAGCACCAAACGTTTTTTTATACGATAAAAAGAGGCCAAATTTTAGATCATCCAAGGAACCATTTCATGCCATAGATTGGCTGATGTGGTGGCTCACTGGTGATCCCGAACTGAATATCTTGTAGTTGGGGTTCGAATCCCTGTATATGTATGTATGTGCGTGTACACACATATATTAACACAAATATATGTGAAATTGTAATGATTTATGGACAATAACTAACGAGGAATGAGCACGTCCATGTTTTGTGCGTGAATTTTCCGTTTGGTCTTTTGTCGAGCTTCTGTCTAATTCTATAAACTATATGAGTGTGTGTGTGTATACACACATGCACACATACTCATGCATACACACACACATGTATGTGTAGTAATATCTATCTGTCAATCACTAAACTTGTATCTTTCCATTTCTAGTTTCGCTCTCTCTCTCTCTCTCCATCTATTTATTTATTTTTCTGTCAGTCTGTAATAAGTTGAGTTGTACCAGGGTGGGATATACGGTGTGTGCTAAGGCCTGTGAAGTAAACCAGCATGTGATGTACCAGAATATAGTATGTTGGTGTTTGGTGGACTGAGGGAATAAAGAGTCGGTGTACTGAGATAGAATGAATATGGTGATTATCTACTGAAAACCTCTTTTCACATCTGAAACAAATTATCAATTCTTCTAAATAATATATTAAATTTCAGACATTCCTATAACTTAGATTAATTTTAGAAACTATTATTTATAAAATATTAATTTTTATTTTATTTAATATCATGCTACCAAACGTGGCCAATGCCAGTGCTGCCTGACTGGCTCCTGTGCTGGTGGCACATAAAAAACACCCACTACACTCTCAGAGTGGTTGGCATTAGGAAGGGGATCCAGCTATAGAAACCTTGCCAGATCAGATTGGAGCCTGGTGCAGCCTCCTGGCTTGCCAGTCCCTAGTCAAACCGCCCAACCCATGCCAGCATGGAAAACAGATGTTAAACAATGATGATGATGATGCTACCATGACCCTCTCGTTGCTAAGGGAACACAGAGTACTTGTCTTTCATAGAGGTGAAACTGTCTGCTTACTGTACTAACAGGTCCATCCTTTACGAAATCCATGAGTTAATGTTGTCATTTGATGTGCTAGAAACAGCAGTTAAATCTTCCTCAAATAATAGCCAAGTGTTTTCAGAATGGAAATATTCAATAATGTAGTCCTATATGCACTATATATACCAGACAAAAAAAGGGGTGAAAGGGTCACAGATGGAACACTTTTGACTGTAGGTCTACTAATTCAGGACCGATCTGGGACTAAATAACAACCATTACTACCATTAGGTCTACTTCTCCCTTTGCTACTCCACCAATATTGTTATTTCTTCTTGGCACTGACGTGGCTCTGCTGTCACTGCCATCATCTTGAAGTGTTGCCATCAGGGGCAGAGTGAGAGTATTCAGGGCCCTCGTGCTTAACCGTTTACCAGGCCCCTTTGAGTGTGTGTTTTAGTAGAGTTAACATGTAGAGCACGGGCCCCTCGGGCAGTGGCTGAGTGACCGATGGCTCAGTCCACCCCTGGTTGCCATCATTATCATCATCACCAATCCTCATTGTTGTTGTCAGTTTAACTGGTATTATTCCATGGATGCACCAACAAATATTTTCAGTGATCTCTAAATGACCTCTGATTGTAGACATATGTGTATGTGTGTATCTGCTTCCAACATCAACACCAACATTGGCTCAGTCCACTTGACTCTCATCATGTTAATACTCACCTTCTTTAATATTGGATTTTAATTCTGATTCTTGTTATTGACGTCTACAACAATCTATCACACATTCTGGACATCCACAAGATTTCTCAGCTAGAGTATCCAACAACGACTTCTCTTAACTTACACATGATTTCCCATCAAATTATTTGTTGATAGATGAATGTTGTTGTTGTTGTGGTGGATGTGTAGTTGAGTGGTAACAGCCCCAGTTTAATCTAAACTTCATGCCATACCAACTACAGTATTTTAGAGGCCAAATACTCTTACTTCTCAAATGTTTCCAGTCCACCTAGCTGTAAATGACAAATGGCTTGTTGCATTGTAGTACTGAGTTCAACTTTTAGTGTAGGATTGGAGAACCAGCCAGTAGTCAGTCACTGGCCACAGTCCAGCTGCTGGCCAAGAGAATACACTCCAGTAGTTAACCTCAAGCCTCAGTCTAGCAACAGAGATGGAGAATCCTTTCTGGTGGTCAGTCTCCTAGCACAGTCAAATTAGGGAGATAGAGAATACACTCCTTTAGTCAATCTCAGGCTACTGTTGACTGTGTGACAAGACCAGTTACTCTAGTTGTCGGCCCCAGCTGTGGGGATGGACAAACCCCACTCTCAGTGGAACCCTAGTCCACTCTCCTCCCCATATCACCATTACATCCATTCTGTAAATGAAATTCCTGATTAAGATATAAGAATGGATTTGATCATAGCAGAATAACACTAAATACTGTCAGATGTTTTACCTTTCTACCATTCTTGGATCACCACCATCACTTACTATTAAGGCGACAAGCTGTCAGAATCGTTAGTGCAACAGACACAATGCTTAGCAACATGTCTTCTGACTTAATGGTCTGAGCTCAACTTTGCCTTCCATCTTTTCACGGTCAATAAAATGAAGTACCAGTCCAAATACTGGGGTCAATGTAATTAAATAGCCCATCTAAACACATGCAGTAGGTCTCCTTCTAATAAATACATACACACACACACACATAGGAGGGGGTGCTGAAAAGTTCCTGGCTTTAGGGGTATCATGAAAGGCCTGGTTTGGAGGCCCAACCGTCCAAGCTCTTTTACAGGGCTTAGAAAAACTAAAGGACCACTGCAATAAGTGTGTGAATCTGAGAAGCGATTATGTTAAATAAAAATCATAATTAACTGATCCTCATGTATCTTCTTTTACTCAAAGCCAGGAACTTTTCAGTGCCCCCCTCATATATAGTTATACTTATATAAATGCATAATAAAGAGAATTAAAAAATACATAGATACACAAAGTTTATTTAATAACACTCTCAGATACAGACACAAATATATACAGTCACACATCATAAACACACACTGACATACATGTTCATGCATAGAAACACACTCATACACACAGACTGAGAGAGACAGAGAGGACTTATACTCTCATTAACAATTGTTAATCCCTGACAGATGCTCCAGCAGAAGCAGCTAGAATGAAGATAGCCACAATGCCATGGGTCATGCTTTACTTGTCTACAACCATATTCTCTGGTGTTGTTGCATTTGGTGAAGAATCTGTGACATCACTGCTATCACTGAAGAACCGTTTGTACATGGAACCTGTTTGGGCTATATTGGCATGTAAGACAGACCTGATCACCGTGGAGAACTTGGCATCACATACTGAAATAGACAGAGAGAAAGAGAGATGTGAATAGAAACAAGTGGATAGAGGTGGTGGTGGTGATGGTAGATAAGGGACAGGGTGAGTGAAAGAAGGGATTTACTCTTTTACTTGTTTCAGTCATTTGACTGCGGCCATGCTGGAGCACCGCCTTTAGTCGAGCAAATCGACCCCAGGACTTATTCTTTCTAAGCCTAGTTCTTATTCTATCAGTCTCTTTTGCCGAACCGCTAAGTTACGGGGACATAAACACATCAACATCGATTGTCAAGCGATGGTCGGGTACAAACACAGACACACAAACACACATATATATATACATATATACAACGGGCTTCTTTCAGTTTCCGTCTACCAAATCCACTCACAAGGTTTTGGTCGGCCCGAGACTATAGTAGAAGACACTTGCCCAAGGTGCCACACAGTGGGACTGAATCCAGAACCATGTGGTTGGTAAGCAAGCTACTTACCACACAGCCATTCCTGCGCCTATATGTATATATATATATATATATATATATATATATATATATATATATATAAGGTAACATATAACCAAGGAAACATGTGTAACTAAGGTAACATATGTAATCAAAGAGACATTAGAAGGAAAAATATTTATACTGATTTGCTTATTTTTGTTAATTATTAGATATTATGAAGATGGTGAGATGGCAGTATTGTTAGCATGTTGAACAAAGTGCCTCCAGCTCGTTACATTCTGAGTTCAAATCCTACTAAAGCCAACTTTACCTTTCATCCCTTTAGGGGGGGGGGTGATAAAATAAGCACCAGATAAACATTGGGGTCAATGTAATTCATTATATCACCCCCACTCCCATAAAAGTGCTGCCTTGAACCAAAATTTGAAGCCATCAATTATGAGCCATTATTTATCATCATTTTACACCCACTTAGATGGATGATGTATTGTTAATTATAAATTATTGTTTACTAACAGAGGTTATCTGCTAATATCTAAGTAATGTGCAAATTTTTGCATAGTACCGTGTGACTGACCCTCGTGCCAGTGGCACGTAAAAGCACCGACTACACTCTCGGAGTGGTTGGCGTTAGGAATGGCATCCAGCTGTAGAAACTCTGCCAGATCAGATCAGATTGGAGCCTGGTGCAGCCTTCTGGCTTGCCAGTCCTCAGTCAAATCGTCCAACCCATACCAGCATGGAAAGCGGGCGTTAAACGACGATGAAGGAATTACAACAAAATTTTCTTGGTTATTTGTTTTTTCTAAAGCCTCAAGTTAAGCAATTTTCTTGGTTTTGCCCCATGTATGATGCTTATGATTAAGAGACTAACTGGATTTCCAGCTCTTCATGAACCAAGATGTAGCTAACCATAGAAAAATACAGAATCTACCCAGGCTGATTCCAACATCACTGAATGAGTGTCTTTGAGATTTACTGATGGTCATGACACCTCTCTGCATTACCCTAAGACATCTTCACCACAATTTTCTCTCTTTTCCAACTGGGGTAACCATGTATCTCTTCTACAGCAAGACACCTGTTCCTCTCCCTCTATCATACTTTAACCTTTCATCATCTGGCTTAAAGTTGCTTCTCTCCATATTATACCCACCTCAGTTACTTATTAACCTCATTAGTGCTGGTGCCATATAAAAAGCGCTCAGTACACTTTGTAAAGTGAGTAGCATTAGGAAGGGCATCCAGCCTACAGAAACTATGCCAAAATAGACATTGGAGCTCAGAACAGCCCTCTGGATCATCAGCTCTTGTCAAACCATCTAACCCATGCCAGCGCGGAAAACAAACATTAAATGATGATGATAATGGCAAAGCTGAACCTGACAAGAAACTGAAGTTGTTTAAATTCAAATGGCAAATTAGTCGATTTCAAAAAGTACTCTAAGAATGTCAATTGTCTTCAGTCAAGTTTCTAGCATGACCACAACTTCCAGATCAAGAAACAATATTTTTGGTAGTGAGTTTAATACCACTGCAAAGATTAAGATGAACGAATGGGTATGATAGAAATTTAAGATGTATAACATACATACATAAAGATTTCGTTCAAGTATACAGACGTTAGACAGTAGGGAGGGGTTTGAGGGAAATTTGACAACTATTTTCATTAGGTTCTAGCAACCATGTACAGGCTCCCACGTTGACTCATGCATGCTTATATACATAAGATGAAGGAGTATGATTTTATAGCACTTTGGTTACTATTTTTAACAAGTTTATCTACCCTGTACAGGTTGCCCTTGTTAACTAATGCATGAAATAGAGCATGATAAAAAGGGAATTTGGTTGCTTTTATAGCACATCAAACAACCTGTAGATGTCTACTTTGATGGCTCATACATTCATATATATACATACACGAGACAGTAGGAAACGACTTGATAATTTGAAAAAGATTAGGCTGTTATTTCTAGCAGATCAAGATACCATGTAGAAAAACACACTCACTGGCTTAAACAAAAATATGAAGATGTATACTTTGGATTGATTCCAGGAGTAGAACAGACAGGAGGGGAGATAACTGGAAGGCGGTTTAACGTTTTTCAATGCTATTATGCACATAAAAAAAAAATTCAAACATATCACTGCTGCATCTAATAAATTAAATGTTATACAAACTTTCAGTGAAACGGTGAATAAAAATATATTTGTAGGCATTTGTTCTATAGTTTCTGAATAAACTGCAGACATATAAACAATTCTCTCTCACATAAACACAGATTACTAATTACATACACACACACACATATGCACACAGAAAATAGAAACACTGATACATGGACACACATACATGCACACACACACACACACACGTGTATGTGGGAATGCATGTGCTCATGGACAATTGAGGCTGTGTTCCTGGCTGGCATAGCAATAAGCTTTGTGCCTACACATAACTGACAGCATTCTATTAGAAGAATACAAGATAGCATACGTTACAGCAACAGGTGTGGTGAAGTGGAATTAGGAAGAAGAGCCACAAGGAGAAATATTCCTTCCATGCAAATGAAGTGAACAGTAATTGATTCTCAACAGATTCAGTGAAACTATGGCAATGACTGCAACCTAAGTGCAACAAACCTCTTTTACACTTCGAAACAGAGTGTACTATTGACAACAGATTGTTTTAACATCGACTTTTCTATGCTTGCAGGGGTCAGACGGAATTATTGAGACTGATTTTTTATGGCTGGATGCCATTCTTGGAAACATTACCTTACCTATTTCCAAGCAAGGTAATATTTCCTCAAGGCCAGATGTATTTTTCACAGAATATTGGAAATGAATGACATCGCTTGTATGACAGTTAAACTTATTTACAACTGTTACAGGGAGACACAAAGGTATATACTCACACACATACGATAGTTTTTTTTTTCAGTTTCTATCTGCCACTGAAGGCTTTAGTCAGCCCATGGAGCCTTGAGGTGGAGCTGAATTCAAAATCATGTGGTTAAGAAGCAAACATCTTCACCACACAGCCACACCTACACTTCTGTACACACACACACATATAAAGCACCTGTGCTGGTCCCATGCTAAAAAGCATTTGTTTGCATGCTACATGATAAGGACCACACCAGTATCGCATAAAAAGCAACTGTGCTGCTGCCACATAAAGAAGCACCCGCATCAGCACCATGTAAAAGTGCACCCATACTGGCACCACGTAAAAAACCCACCCATGTCAGTGCCACATAGCAAGCACCCAGTACACTCTGTAATGTGGTAGGCATTAGGAAGAGTATCCAGTTGTAGAAACCTTGCCAAAGCAGATAACTGAAACCTGGTGCAACCCTGTGGCTTGTCAGCCCCTATCAAACTGTCCAGCATGGAAAATGGACGCTAAATGATGAAGATAATGATGATGATGATGATGATGATGACGATGACAGTATATATAAGCTATATACTTAAGCCATATAGTGAAGCTAGTTTGTTTTGCAATTGTGCAGCATCATACTCCTAAAAAGTGGCTCAAAGCTTGTGAGTTAAACTGAAGAGACAGAAAATGTGTAGAAGCTTGTCAGATATCTTTATAATTCATAGCGCCAGTGCCATTAGAATCATGCTGGCTTTGTTTGATGCTTATGCTAAAGGTGCAAGTGTCTGTGGAATACTCAGCCACTAATACTATTATTCAGCGAGTAAATAGTTCCAGTGATGATAAGTTATCTGTGTGATAGACCATAGAAATGTAATTAGAAGACATTAGATGACAGACATAGAAAGTAAAGCATTTACCTTTCTTTTGATGGTCGAGATTATTGACAGGGGGGTTCTCCTGAAGAAGAAACAATTATTACTTTTAGATAACGATACAAATAAACGATATGGATTCAAATCTAGCTGAAGGTAGTCGTAAAAACATGTAGGTGTTTCGTCATGTGAAGCAATATATAGCAGTTGGCCACACGATGTAGGTATGTAGTAGCCAATCATAGGATGTAGACGTGTAGTAACAAGTAATTATTACATGATACAAATGTGATGTGACTGGCAAAATGTAGTGTAGAGTGGTGTGGTGTGGTGTGGTGTGGGGTGATGTTGTTTAACTACAGATTTTCAGTGGTCAAGTAGATCTATGACCAAGTGTCCAAGCCATGATCACTTTTTTTTACTCTTGTTTTTATGTTCCATCTCTGACAAGTTCCATTACCTCTATTAACTACAAACCAGTGGTATTGGTCATTCAAATAGCCATATCTATAATATCAGATTACATGAGTTGCAACAGCTGCAGACTGCTATCTACATATCTATTCATCAACGATTCCCAAGTTAGTGGGATATGCCCCACTGATGGAGTCTGAGAAAATTGTGGTGGGGTGTGGTGCCATAGTCACCAGGTACAAGGTTTTCATTGAAGTGATTCACCTATTTTTTTTTCCTTAGTCAATAACGTACTCTTTTTTGTACTCAGTACCTAATAAAAGAGTTACTGGTAGATCCGCTGTCACTGCTCTATTGTTTTCTTTCTTTTCTTTTCTTCTTTTTTCCCTTACGCCACTTACCAGAAGAGTCTTTTGTATTAAATAATTGTGATAAAATATTAAAAAATTAAGTTGGGGTTTCCCCCCCCCCCCAACCATTGGTGGGGCATACATTGTTTTGGAAAATTGTAGCGGGGCCTGGGGGAAAACAGGTTGGGAAACACTGCTTTATATAGTGTCAAGTGGTCAAATCTTACGACTACAATAATTGTAGTTGGGAATGTATGCAAGGTAGACAACTCTTCTTGGTTCAGTCTGCTTCCCTAAGAGTGAGAGTGAGAGAGTAAGAACATGTGTGTTAGAATACATCCCTGACACACACTGGTAAGGAATAAATGGTTGGGAAAAATCATAAAGAGGTACAAAAAAAAAAAAACCATAAACCTAATTGTGTGCGTATTTGTGTATGCATACATCTGTATATGTATGTGTACAAGCGTGGCTGTTGCCAGTACCGCCTGACTGGCCTTCGTAGGATTTTCGAGCGAGATCGTTGCCAGTGCCCCTGGACTGGCTCTTGTGCGGGTGGCACATAAAAGACACCATTTCGAGCGTGGCCGTTGCCAGTACCGCCTGATTGGCCTTCGTGCGGGTGACACGTAAAAGCACCCACTACACTCTCTGAGTGGTGGGCGTTAGGAAGGGCATCCAGCTGTAGAAACTCTGCCAAATTTAGATTGGAGCCTAGTGTTGCCATCCGGTTTCACCAGTCCTCAGTCAAATCGTCCAACCCATGCTAGCATGGAAAGCGGACGTTAAACGATGATGATGATGATGATGATGATGATGATGATGATGATGATGATGATATCAGTGAGTGTGAGTGTAAATATGTATGCATTTATGTATGTAATTGTTAGTGAGATCATGCATACAGTAAATATGAACCTTTGCATGTGTAATTGCAAAATGTGTGAGATGGGCAGACATATATTCCAGTAGCACGTAGGTGTCTGCGAAGTGCAGAGTTGTCATAATGATGTTGATGATGATGATGGGGGTGGTGATGGAGAGGAGGATGTGTTTGGACAGCTCAAAAGAACAAAAAAGACTTGCTAAAGACAACAAAACCACCACCAAACAAGAACAAGTCTAATTGAGACCACTTACCTTCATATATCGCCACACGGTTTGTAGAAGTAGGTAGAGTTCATAAGATTTGACCAATGGCATTAATTCACCAATATAACAGAGTGGGGACGACAATAGGTTACTCTGCAAACGGTAAATATGGTATTTCATTACAACAAATATACATTATATAGCTTCTTAGCTGGCAAAGACATGCCAACATAAACATGTCAGCTGATCAAACTCCCCCACTCACACACACACTTGGGATAAGATCTACTGTCCCCATTGTAACATATTATATTCCATACTGATCTTGTCAGCTGACCTACACACACAAACAAGCACACAGTGATATCCACTAATACATCTCTGATATATATATATATGTAAAAGAGAGCAAAGCTACAGGAAACCAAAAGACGAATGATCACGATAATCAGTCAGCTACCATAGCCTAGTCGTTACTACTCCACAATGTAGGATTCCTCACCAAACAAGTGACAGGCACAGCTGTAAGATGCATTACAGATCTATAGCAATTGGAAGGGCATGACCCAATTGAAATAACAACGTGTGACGTTTGGAGTAAAGGGAAATGAAAGTGTCGCCTCTGGAGTTTGCAAATGACCACTATATCGATAGGTAACTGGGCAGAAAAAATTTACAATCAATAAATGTCTTAGAACAACCAGTCACTCATCTGGGAAAGGGCATGTAGTTTTAATCTGCACCCTATCTAAAAACCTGCCTTCCAACAGTGTCATGTTAGTTTCAGTTCTAGCAGCCAGAGCCGACCAGCTGTTCGGTGGTACAGGCCTTCAAACCAGGAGGAGGGCGCGCTATGAACGAGATCACTATCTAAGCCTACCTGTCAATCAGCGATGTTGTTTAAGTGTCAGCCAGCCTCACTTAGCAACGCTATTTCCCAATCAGCATGTTATGGCTTTCAAGCCATTTTGGGTCTTCTCATTTCAGCCATATATAGAAGCTGGTTTTTCAACTGCCTCCTGTACCCTCCTTATTACTTTTCTCAGCTCTGAGCTCAAAAATGCAAACCTCCTTTCAAATTATGTCATCATCTTCCTTTCAATGAAGCCTCTAGCCAACATCATCATTCATTACAGCAAATATACATTAGATATTTTCTTAGCTGGCAAAGGCACACCAACATGAACATGTCAACTGATCAAACTCCCCCTCCTCTCACACACATACTGAATTAAATTCACTGTGATGAGAGATAAGTCTTCTCTTGGATAGGACAATAGTTTACCTCAGCTAACATTCACCAGAGAACTTTATATACATATGCACTAAAGAATTAGGTGTACTGACCCAAAGACACAACTAAATAACTACAACAGATTTGATATCAAAACCAAGAGATTCAATGCTTCAATCACTATTACTTGGTATATTGTTAGAATGCCTGTGCTGCCTTGGTTGATGCCAGTGTTGTCTGACTGGCTCCCATGCCGGTGGCACGTAAAAGGCATCATTCAAGCGTGGTCGATGCCAGTGCCACCTGACTGGACCCCATGCCAGTGGCATGTAAAAAGCAACCCACTGCAGTCTCGGAGTGGTTGGCATTAGGAAGGGCATCCAGCTGTAGAAACTTTGCCAGATCAGATTGGAACCTGGTGCGGCCTCCTGGCTTGCCAGTCCTCAGTCAAATTGTCCAACCCATGCCAGCATGGAAAACGGACGTTAAACGATGATGATGATGATGATGATGACAACTTCTTAGGTGAACAACATCAGTATGTTACAATATCTGGTGCAAGTCAAAAATCAAAGAAGCCTGAACATGGCCAGAAGAGACATAGGTTTCACATGCATTTACCTACCTTTCTCATGTAATTAATGACTTTACATGCTGCATGAAGGTACTTGGGGGAATTAGAGGCATTCTTCGTCCGGCAACTCTCATAGAAATTCATCAGGGTGGCCACTAAGGATCGGAGCAATGGCGAGCAATAGAACAACACTGAACTACCTGTGAAAGGAATGAATAAGAGTCAGTTGATCTGAGTCAGTTGGTCTGAGTCAGAGTCATCCTAGATTTCCTTATTACTCCTTGTTCATGTTATTGCTGTTTAGCCCCAAATTATTCCAGACATGGCCATCCAGCCTTTTTGTATATTCAGAATACTCAGATTTATATAATCTGATATATATTTTATATAAGGTAGATTCTTATATGAGAACGATCAATTATTTCTAGCAGGTCAATCAACCTCATTGAGGTTTCCTTCATGGGAGCATTCTTGTCTATGTTATTGTTGTTCTTGGTGATGTGTTTACAGACAGTAGGAGCCTTATTGTCCAGACAAACACTCAGGTGGTAAATGGAATATGTTTGATTAGACGAAGGAGATGAGAGAGGATTGAGATATGTGGTGCATTGTTGTACTTAAGAAGACCTGCCACCACAACAGAATTAAGATCTTAAAGCAAAGTGCCATGTAAAAGGCATTGGTGTGGGTGATGGCGCCATGTGAAAAGCACCCAGTACACTCTGTAGAGTGGTCGGCCTTAGGAAGGGCATTCGGCCAAAGAAACCAAGTCTAAACAGACTATGGAATCTAGTACAGACCCTGGCCTTGCTAATACTTGTCAAGCTGTCCAACCCATGACAGCATAGAAAACGGATGTTTGATGATGATGATGATGATGACAATGTAAGTCTGTCTGCTGGATCAGGGATGACCTGTTGCAACCCATGAAGATCAAAAAGAAACATGTATAACAGCACATGTATTGTTGTATGTCTTCAGATGGTCATAAGTTCTAACCATAGTCAAGAGATTGTAGTCCTGTTCTAACCCCTACTGTAGTTAAAGTACAGCTAGATTGACAATCATGACTAAGAGTTCAAACCTCACTTTAGTTTAGGTGTGGCTGGATGATTGGCCACATGGTCAAAGGTTCAAACCTTATGAGAACTAAAGCTATTATTTGGCCATCTTACTTAAATACATTCTACTCCCAATTGACAGTTGAATGGTTAATGACAGGAAATATATATTTCTGGTTAGAAACAAGAAAGATATCCCAGATATAAAGACATCCAGACTTTAAAGACAGGTAATCTATCGAAATGTAATAGTGATAGGAAAGACATTCAAATGTAAATAATTCCAACAATGAATAAGCCATCCCATCCATGTAAAGGGGAAAAAACAGTTAAAGTATCTCTAGCACTGTAACATGAATTTAAAAAATCAAGTGTAGTATTGTAACATATTAAATGTTAAACTATAATATCAAAGTAAACAAGTTAAGAATGGAATTGTAACAGGATAATGGTGACAAACTATGACAAAATATGTGATACATTGTGACAGGCTAAGATCCATGCAATAACAGTCTCAGAAATTAACAGGAGCACACTATCTGATACACTGTAACAGACTAAGTGACATACTGTAACAGGTTACAAGAGACTGTAGCAAAGATGACTCACTGTGACAAGTTATGTGACATGCTGTGACAAGCTGCCTGACTCACTGCAACAATCTGACATAATCACAGGATGACACACAGTAACAAGTAATGTGACACACTGTAACAGGTTAAGTATGAGAGTGTAACCTGCCACATGATACACTAAAACAAGCTATGTAGTACAGTGTAAAAGGCTTAGGTGTACTGCATACCAGCTGACTTAAGACAAAATCTACACTGATAGATATTGATACAAGCCATTTCATTACTGAGAAATACTTTTAGAGGAGAGAAGTGGCTAGGTGATTGTGAGAAAATACAGGTGCAATAGGTGTAAAAGTGACAGACAGACAGAAGGGATTCATAGTAAATGAAATACTGTTCTAACTTACTGTATGCAAAGTTATCAAGAATATCCCAGAGAATCGGGTTGTCTTCAAATTTCCTCCAAACCCAGAGGTCTCTGAAACAATACAAACATGTATCAACTTAAGGTTAAAAATGAACACATGGAGCTAGGATTAAGCATCAACATGAACACATGACCACAGGTAAGTATTGACATGAAAACATAGAGCTAGTTAAGTACCAACATGAACACATGTAGCTATGGTTACACATCAACATGAACACAATTAAGTATCAACAGTTGAATTATCATTATCATTTTAATGTCCATTTATCCATACATGCATGGCTCAGACAGAATTTGTTGAATTTTTTTATGGCTGGATGCCTTTCCTATCACCAACCTTCACTGATTTACAAATAAGCAAGTATTTCTCCATGACCAAACATATTTTAATGGAAGGTTGGAAATGGAAGACACCACTGGCATGGCAGTGACATTCATTTACAACAATCACGTGAAGTCAAGGCAAGATAACAGTAACACACACAAACACACATATATACATTGAGAAGAAAACCTATCAAGCCAAGCAAAATCACAGTTGTGGCAGATATCAGTGTCACGCAAATGGCACTCATGCAGGTGGCATGTAAAAACACCCATTATACTCTCAGAGTGGTTGGCATTAGGAAGGGCATCCAGCCGTAGAAAACCATGCCAAATCAGACTGGAGCCTAGTGCAGCTCTCTGGCTTACCATCTCCAGTCAAACCATTTAACTCATGCCAGCATGAAAAATGATGATGATCTCTTCTCTATACCAGTTCAACTACTACAATCCTTACCCCCATCACCATACATATCTAATAAATCATAGCATTTTAACAACAAAATTATTTTGAATCTTGTTTCAGACATAATGCTTTCCCTTTTCAAGGACAATAGTGACAGCTTTTGGGTTTTTTTCTTTTTTTGTCTCGGTGACCCCGTCAGTGTACGTGCCAATTAAAAGCATCCAGTCC
>NC_068982.1:184161138-184166297 GCF_001194135.2 Octopus bimaculoides | reverse complement strand
TTAGTCTGTCTTTACGTTCTGAGTTCAAATTCCGCCGAGGTCAACTTTGCCTTTCATCCTTTTGGGGTTGGTAAAATAAGAACCAGTTGAGCACTGGAGTCGATGCAATCGACTTATCCCCTCCCCCCGAAATTGCTGGCCTTATGCCAAAATTTGAAACCAATATTGGGAGTGTGTGTGTGTGTGTGTGTGTGTGTTTATATCTAAAGATATGAGTGTATATTTGTGAGTGTACCTGTAGATATGTGTGGGTTTCAATATGTATCTTTGTGAGTACATGTGTGTGTGAGAGAGAGACACAGAGAGAGAGAATGTCCATAAGCATGTGTGTGTGTATATCCAAATGTATGTATGTGTTAATATGTCTAGGTATAATATGTATATGTGAGAATATATGCAGGTATAAGTGTATGCGTGTGTGTGTGTGAACATACCTATAGACATATTGTGCGTGAGTATGTCCATAACCAAAACATTTGTACATTTGTGTGTCTGTGTGTGAGTCATGTCTGAGTGTAGGTATGAGTAGGGGTGAGGAGTAGGTTGTCGAGTTGCTCGGAAGCAGGACAATAGCACAGATATATCTGTATCAATTTATTTGTAAGCCTCCTGTGTTATCAGTCTGTCAGCTGACAGCTATAATGGAAAGTAATCTTTGTCTATTAATATAACTATTGAAACTGTGTTCGTTGTGGGTTGGTGGAAATACTGACTGATAATGTGAATAATAAATGACAGCTTCATTTTTGTATTTGCTTTGCAAGAATTCTGATATGAATTCATGCGGTGTGTGTTGAAACAAATCTTGTTTTGGGAGGGTCATTGCACCAATAATAATAACACATGCACTGATTCAATATCACTTCTTTATCGAAAGTCAATTGGACAATTATCATCATCATCGTCATCAATGTCTGTTGTCCATGCTGGCATGGGTTGAACAGTGTGACCAGAGTTGGCAAGCCGGGGGTACTACACTAGAATCCAGTCTGATTTGGCATGGTTTCTACAGCTGGATGCCCTTCATAATGCCAACCACTTTACAGAGTGTGTTGGGTGCTTTTACGCAGTACTGCATGGACACTTTTACGTGACACCACACGTATGCTTTCATGTGATGCCACACAGGCACTTTCATGTGTTGCCACACGAGTGCTTTCACATGTTCCCACACAGATGCTTTTATATGTTGCTGCATGGGCACTTTTATGTGGCACCACCAGAAGGATCAGTCTTAACACTTCTGCTGCAGGGAATGGGTCTTCTTGAGTATGGCCAGGTGTCAGGGAGCTGACCAACTAACTAATTGACTGTTTAATGTGTTACTTAAACAATCAACTGGTTGTTGTTTGTTAGTCAAAGTCCTTTCAACTCTATTCGCGACCTCATCAATGACATGCTCTGTCCTTCTTCAAGGTCTGCCTTAAGTCTGTCTGAGAAATAGTCTTATGCCTATATGTATGTATGCTTGTATGTGTGTATGTATATGTGTTTGCTTACAAGGGAAGGGAAGGGTAAGAGTAGTTGAAGAGTATGTGCATGCATATGTGTATGTGTATGTGATTGTGTGTGTACACACGCATGCCTGCCTGTATGTGTGTTTGAGTGTTTGTGAGTGTGTATGCATTGGCCATCTGTGACCTCTTTATGGGTTCAGCCTTTTGTTCAAAGTTAGTATGGCCTCAGGAGGGTCTTGTAATGCAAGTTACTTAGTGACCTCTCTAGTGCCAATACCATGTAAAAAAAAAAAAACAAAGACAAAACCTAATACACTCTGTAAAGTGGTTGGTGTTAGGAAGGGCATCTAGCCATAGAAACTATACCAAAGCAGACATTCGAAATTGGTGCAGTCCTCTGGGTCACCAGTTCCTGTTGAACTGTCCAACCCATGCCAGCATGGAAAATAGACATTAAATGACGATGATGATATCACACACACACACACACACAGAAAGAAAAAGTGAAAGACTGAAAGGAACTTAGATCAACATTCAGGAAGCCTTGTTGTGAACCTGTGGGTAAGCAGTAAACTGGTAGGTTCTGGCAGTAAAATGATATAACATCTAAAAAAAAAAAAGGTACTAACCTTTCAACTGTGACCTTAATGAACTCCTCGTCAGGCCATGCTGGTCCATTGTACAACATGTCTGGTGTGAGCTGCGCAACAAGGGTGGCAGCGATCTGTCGTGACAAGCTGGAAGAGATTCGGTCGACACCAGTTAACGGCATTGTGTTCGGTTTCTGACGATTGTCTGTGGTAGGTGGAAGACGTCTGTAGCTGCACGTCCACAGCACGTCAAGTAAACTCTGTCGATTACGGGAGATCTGTTCCTGTGGCAAACAGGAGAGAGTTGATTAGTATGTAGTAGCAATAGTGGTGGTGGTGGTGGTGGTAGTAGTAGTGGTGGTGGTGGTGGTAGTAGTAGTGGTGGTGGTGGTGGTGGTGGTGGTGGTGGTGGTAGTAGTAGTTGTAATAGTAGTAGTAGTAATAGTAGTAGTAGTGAAGTGGTAGGATTTGGGTTAGTGAACTGATGGCATTGCAGTGACATGGTGGTATTGGTTGATAGTGAAGTGGTGGTGACCATCATAATAGTAATGTAGTGATGCTGGTATTAGTGATTTGAGACATTCATTGACCAAGCTAAGACAGTGGTTATTATTCAACAATTGGCAGCTTAGAGGCCAGCACTACTTTGTAGCACCTGTTTATAGCTAGACTGACTAAACTATCAAAATCTTTTCTGCTGATGTACCACGTATGATGGTCCTAGAACTAAGAACTACAAACAGTATACAACAACAACAGTTTAATGTTGTCACATCAGTTAATAGTGTTTGTTCACTCAGCATCTTTATATATCTCTCTCAATCAACTAGGATCTGGTAAATATTGGTCCAGACTATTTCATTGAGGAGAAAGGGTAAGACAGAAAGAGGTTCAGAGTTATCTCCCATACCAAAGACCAGCGTCTCAATCCACACTGCATGTCTGCAATTACATACGCTTTTTACACTTTTACTTGTTTCAGTCATTTGACTGTGACCATACTGGAGCACCACCCTTTAGTCGAGCTAATCAACCCCAGGACTCATTCTTTAGTACTTATTCTATCGGTCTCTTTTGCCGAACTGTTAAGTTACGGGGACATAAACACACAAGCATCGGTTGTCAAGCGATGTTAGGGGGACAAACACAGACACACATACACATACATATATACAACAGGCTTCTATCAGTTTCCGTCTACCAAATCCACTCACAAGGTTTTGGTCAGCCTGAGGCTATAGTAGAAGACACATACCCAAGGTGCCACGCAGTGGGACTGAACCCAGAACCATGTGGTTGGTAAGCAAGCTACTTCTTAACAAAGTCAAATCTCAATCATCTCTTTTACCTTTCTTTGCCACAAGTAATTAAAGGGTAAAGACTCCCTTTGGTCATGAATGATTATGAGATTGCATCGAGAAAGTTAACCTCTGAGGCACAAGTCCGGGTAAGGTTGTTTATGGAAGACCAGCAGTCGCCCATGCATACCAGCCTCCCCTCTCCACACCACTGATGTTATCCAAGGGAAAGGCAAAGGCCGATACAGTTTGGCACCAGTGATGTCGCAGCTCATTTCTACAGCTGAGTGAACTGGAGCAACATGAAATAAAGTGTCTTGCTCAAGAACATAACACACAAACCAGTCCAAGAATCAAACTCACTACCACATGATTGTGACCCCAATGCTCAAACCACTGATCCATGCACCTTCAAAAAATTGTCAGCAGGCGGCTACAGTGGTTGAACCCGTAGCTTTCTTTATATGCATCTCTCAATCACCTGGGATCTGCTAAATATTGGTACACTAAATCCACACTGTATGTCTACATTCACATCTTAACAAAATTAAATCTCAGTCATCTCCTTTATCTTTCTTTGCCACAAGTAATTAAAATAATGATTCTTTCTCTATACTACAGCTTTAATTCTAATTAATTAAACAAGAACATTAATTATGTGGTGCAGGAATAGCTGCGTGGTTAGAAGTTTGCTTCCCAACCACATAGTTCAGAGTTCAGTCCCACTGCATGGCACTTTGGGCAAGTGTCTTCTATTATAACCTCAGGCCAACTTTGGCCTTATGAGTGGATTTGGTAGATGGAAACTGAAAGAAGCCCATCATATACACACACACACACATATACAGGTGCATATATATATATATATATATATATATATATATATATATATATGTGTGTGTGAGTGTCCTCACCACTGCTTGGTGCTGGTGTGTTTATGACCTGTAACTTAGCAGTTCGGCAAAAGGACCCGGTAGAATAAGTGCTAGGTTTAAAAAATAAGATAAGTCCTGGGGTCGATTTGTTTGATTAAAACCCTTCAGAGTGGTGACCCAGCATGGCTGCAGTCAAGTGACTGTAACAAGTAGGAGATTAAAAGATAAATTTGTGTGTACATGTGTGCGTGTGTGTGTGTCTGTGTGTTTGTCTTAGTCCCCCAACACTGCTTGGCAACCAGTGTCGGTGTGCTTACATCCCTGTAACTTAGCAGTTCAGCAAAAGGGACCAATAGAACAAGTGCCAGGTTTCAAAAACATGTCCTGGAGTCAATTCATTCAACTAAAAATTCTTCAAAGGTGGTGTCCCCGCATGGCCACAGTCTAAAGACTGAAACAAGTAAAAAAGATAAAAAATGCATACTAATTCTGACTTGACAAAAATAAATGGTTTACCTCTGATAATGGCGGCTGAAAAGGTTTTGGTTTTAATCCATAACCAATAATTCCAGCATGGGATACCCGTGAATAGGACCGGGGCAGTGGCAGGGACATACCCATCTTCTGGTTTTCTTCCAACAGTGCAACACCATTGTTATAATCCTGCTTCCAGTCAAGTGATGGTTCCAGTTTGGAGCCAAATAATGCTGCATTTTCCTGAAACGTAGACAAAAAAAAAATGGCAGTTATTACTGTGGTGGTGGTGGTGGTAGGGTGGGTGGGAGAAAAGGACAAATAGGAGGTAGGGGCAAAAGAGGGGATAGATTAGAGGGGGGGATGAAGAAGAGAAAATAAGAGAGAGGATAAGATGTGGAAGGAATAGATAAAGAGTAAGGTGAGGAAAGGAAGGTGTGTGTATATATGTATGTGTATATATAC
>NC_068982.1:184151940-184160948 GCF_001194135.2 Octopus bimaculoides | reverse complement strand
ATATATATATATATATATATATATACATACATTTATTATATATTTATATATACACACACACTCATAGAAGGTAGTGTGGAGTAAGAGAGAAGGAAGAAAGGGATAGAAAGGAAACAGGATGAGCAAGATGGGTGGAAAGGAGGTGGAGGAGAAGGGATAGATTAGGGTAGAGAAAGGGAAGAGGTTAAGGAATGGAGGGGATAGATAAGGGGTGGGGGGCGAGGAAAGGGAGGAGGTAAGAGTATGGCCTACAGAGTACCTGTAACAGGTAAGAAAGAAAATGGTTACATACAATGATCAAAGGATGGAAAAGTTAGAACCATGGGAAGAGAGCGATACTGCTAGATTACGGGTCCACATAAATGGATACAAAAAATAAGGGCCAGAAGGACCACTTACCGAAGCAAATGCATCTTCAAGCAGGAACTGAACACACATACTCTGTGCCACACGAATATTGCAGAAGATCTCATAGCAAGAATGACACAGTCGGATCAGGTGGAGAGACTTCATACCATCTGAAACATAAACCAGGTTCTAATCAATCAACACAATTAACAACAATTACTTCATAACAATTTTTTTTATACAATTTATATTTTTATAAAAACATGTGATTTTTTAAACATTGAATGGCTAGGTGGGTCCATCAAATAAAATAGGAAACAAAGGGGTCCATAGGTAAAAAATGGTTGAGAAGCACTGTTATAGATGTTGTTATTGTTTAACCCTAAGCCAACCCTGATCAACAAATACACTTACAATCAAAGACATTTCAGTCTTGATCGTCCTATATTATTAGAAGATATCTAGTATTGGTATTGATATATTCATTCCTCCTTCTCCAGTGAGGATACTCAACTGTCTCATGTCACTATAGTAAAATAATTTTTTCAATTATAGTCACAAAGCCTGAATTTTTGAAAGGAGGGGCTAATTGAATACATCAACCCCAATGCCCAACTAATATCTATTTTATCAACCCCCAAAAGGAAGAAAGGCAAAATTGACTGCAGCAGAATTTGAACTCAGAATGTAAAGCCAGAAAAAAATTACGCTCGCCATTTTGTCTGCTGTGCTAACGACTCTGTCAGTTCACTGCCTTTAACAAATAATCCGTTCTACTGTGGGCACAAGGCCTGAAATTCTGGTAAAAAGGAACTGGAATTTCAACCATGTTTCGTGGTCTGCTACCACAACAGCTCCTTTATAGGATCCAGTTAGCTCAAGACATCATCAGGAGGAACCACATCCGGTTTCAGCCCCTACTCCTCTACCGTTTTGACGTGGCAGGGCCCCCCACTTTCGGAGGTGTCTTCAGCTCTGGTGTTGAGTGCATGTCTTCTTTCTTCTGTTCCCTGGCCTCTTCAATGCAACGTCAACATTGACCCTAGTGCTCAACTGGTACTATATTAAAATAATGGTAGTTGAAGTATGATATAGTCATCACAGTACATGGAGGTGGCCAAACTAGTGGTCAAGGCATTTAATCCTTTTATATCTGACAACAGCATTGGAAAAAACAGCATCATCATCATCATCATCTTCAACAATTTGCAATTTACTATAGCCCAGGGCCAATTTAATTATTGCTCACTCACAAGATATTTCCGTGTGAGTGTGTTGGGGGGAAGGCGCATGACAAAGCACCTTGTACACACTGTAAAGTGGTTGACATTAGAAAGGACATCCAGCTGAAGAAGCCATGCAAAAGCTGACATCTGACATACAGCACAATGCAGGCCTGTGGCTCACTGGATTCAGTCAAACCATCCAACTTTTGCAAGCATGGAAAACATACATACTCACTGATGGTGGTTGATATATATATATATATATATAGTTGAAAAATAATTATGGATCTATACAAATTAAACTTTTATATATAAAAGAAGGAGGTGGAAATGGCACAGAAGTAAGTCAAAGACATTTCAATTTAAGAGGGAATTTAATAAAAAATGATTTTAAAAATTATATAAAGAACATGTTACTGGTAACATGTTCTTTATATATGATCGATGCCAGGCCCACCTGACTGGTTCCTGTGCCGGTGGCACGTAAAAAGCACCCACTACACTCTCAGAGTGGTTGGCATTAGGAAGGGCATCCAGCTGTAGAAACATTGCTAGATCAGATTGGAACCTGGTGCAGCCACTAGCTCTCCAGACCTCAGTCAGACCATCCAACCCATGCCAGCATGGAAAACAGATGTTAAACGATGATGATGTTGATGATGATGACAATACACACACACACATATATACCTGTTATCTATATATATATATGGTAATAAATACATAATTAATGCTGTCTAAACTAGGCTTTTTAACTGTTCTATATCAAAGCTTTCATGTATGCATGAAATGGTGGGGCAGGAGGGATGTCTTAGTACAATTATTTTAAATAACTGAATGCATGTCTTTTCTAGAGATAACCACTTGACTTGAAATTGAAGTGAAACCTGATTCATATTTTTTATTATCAATTAGACCAGTGATTCTCAAATGAGGTCCATATAAGATTTTTGGGGGTCCATGAAACAAAATGATAAATTGGGGATCCACATTCGATCTTAAAGGACCCCTGAAAAATTTTAATTGAAATGTATGTATTGGTATGCATTGCAAGAAACAACTAGGTTTCTTTCTCTAACATTTTACATAATTAAACCTTACACAAGATAATGTGTGATTTTGGGGGGTTTCACGTAACAAAATAGTAAACTGGGTATCCAAAGCAGTATTTTAAGGGCCCCTGAAAAAATTTTGATTCAGATGTATGCATTGGTATGTATTACAAGAAAGAGCCTAGGTTGCATTCTCTAACATTTTACATAGCTCAACCTACACAAATTGTGTGGAAAACAAAACAGGAATTTAAACGTTGAATGGCTGAGGGGGTCCACCAGAATAAAATAGTAATCAAAGGGGTCCATAGATAAAAAATGGTTGAGAACCCTTGAATTAGATAAACTCAATAAAACAGAATAAATTAGCCTTGCTCAAGAGCATAGCACACAGCAGTAATAGTATTTGAAATGATGACCATGAGGTCAGTAGTAACAGCCAAGGTAGTCAATGCTTATTGTCAGAAATTCAATGTTGTATTTCTATAGAAAAAAAGCAGAGTATTATCTTTGAATTTTTAATTGTCTCTGTCATTGGTCTGCAGCCATGCTGGAGCACCACCTTGAAGGGTTTTAGTCAAACAAACTGACCCTAGTACTAATGTCTTTTCTTAAGTCTGGTACTTATTCTATTGGTTCCTTTTGCTGAACTGTTAAGTTGCGGGGGATGCAAGCAAATCAATACCAGTTATCAAGTGGTGCTGAGAAGGGTAACGAAGACACTCACACACACATGCATGCATACATACACGCACACTCACACACACACACAGAAACATATACACACAAATACACACACACACACACACACAGAGAAACATATACACACACAAACACACAACATTTACTCTAAAAGCATTGGTTGGCCCAGACCTATAGTAAACGACACTTGCCCAAGGTGCTGCACAGTAGAACTGAACCCAAAAACCATGTAGCTGCAAGGCGAGCTTCTTAACCACATGGCCATGCCTGTACCTGTTGAAAATGCTGAATTTAGTTTTACCTGTGAAGTGAAGAATACGAAAGAATAGTGATGTGAGTATGGAGCAGGCTTTGATGAGCATTGCATTGGTGGAAGCGGGCGGCAACCCGATGGCAATAAGAAGCTTCAAAGTCATCGCACATACAGACAGATCAGGATAGTTCAGGTGTTCCATGAATGTTTCATAGTGGTGATGAATGTTAGACACAAGCTGTGATCTGTGGATAAACAATAGTATATACGTATAACAGCAGTAACTGCAACATGACAACATATCTTTTTATCAATTTATTTGTTTCAATCATCAGACAGCTGCCATGCCAAGGCAACGCCTTGAAAAATTTGAACGAATCCACCCCAGTATTTTTTTTTTTAAACCTGGTACTTATTGTATCAGTCTCTTTTGCCAAACTGCTAGGTTACAGGGATGAAAACAAACCAAGGGCAGTTGTCAAGCAGTAGTGGGGAACAAACACAG
The DNA here is from genome assembly GCF_001194135.2 of Octopus bimaculoides. Lineage (NCBI taxonomy): Eukaryota > Metazoa > Mollusca > Cephalopoda > Octopoda > Octopodidae > Octopus > Octopus bimaculoides. The sequence goes on along the minus strand of NC_068982.1, from coordinate 184,156,862 downwards.
ACACAAAGACACTAACACATAGATATACATACAATGGGCTTCTTATAGTGTCTTTTCTCTTTTTTTATTGCCCACAAGGGGCGAAACATAGAGGGGACAAACAAGGACAGACAAAAGGATTAAGTCGATTAGATCGACTCCAGTGTGTAACTGGTACTTAATTTATCAACCCCAAAAGGATGAAAGGCAAAGTCGATCTCAGCGGAATTCGAACTCAGAACGTAACAGCAGACAAAATACAGCTAAGCATTTTGCCCGGCGTGCTAACGTTTCTGCAAGTTCGCCGCCTTAGTTTCTTATAGTTTCTGTTTACCAAATCCATTCACAAGGCTTTGGTCAACCTGAGACAATAGTAGAGGACACTTGGCCAGGGTGCAATACAATGGAATTGAGCCTGGAACCATGTGGTTGGGAAGCAAAACTTCTTACCACACAGCCACTCTTACGCCTATGTACGGAAACTTCACACAGTATTTTTGTTTAGTTACAAAATGGTGTTTGTTATATTGTTGTTTAACCCCTGGCTCAAGCCTGACTGAATAAACCAATATATGACTGATGAGATGAGAAAGGAGTGAGACACCCGGTGCCTCGCTGTACTCAAGAAAACCCATCCATCACTGTAGAAGTTGTTAAGGCCACATTCCTTGATGAAGAGGATTCGCCTGCAAGTGTCCTGTACCAGTGCCATGTTAAATGCACCGAGCACACACTGTAAAGTGGTCGGCATTAGGAAGGGCATTCAACCATGGAAACCAAGCCAAATCAGACGGGAACCTAGTGCAACTTTCTGGCTTGCCAGCTCTGATCAAACCATTCAACCCAGCATGGTCCAACTTAGCATGGACAATGGATGTTAAAGGATGATGAAGATGATGATGATCAAAGATGTTACCAACCACGACCACCCCATTTTATATCAGATAGAGTATCTGTTATCCAATGAATCAATGTCTAGTATGTGACAATAGCGGACGGTAGTTACAGTAAAGGTGAGTGGTAGAGGTAGGTGGTGATGTTTGGAGATGGCAGGTACAGTAGAGGTAGGAGGGTAGCTACAGGTAGAGCAGAAAGATTGAATACTTAGATAAAATGTTTTGTAGACTTATCAAACCTACGCCAAAATATGCATTGTATTTATGTGTGTATAAGTTGCACCCCAATTGTTTCAGTTAAAATCCAGTATATCATCATCATCGTTTAACGTCCGCTTTCCATGCTAGCATGGGTTGGACGATTTGACTGAGGACTGGTGAACCAGATGACTACACCAGGCTCCAATCTGATTTGGCAGAGTTTCTACAGCTGGATGCCCTTCCTAATGCCAACCACTCCTTGAGTGTAGTGGGTGCTTTTACGTGCCACCCGCACGAAGACCAGTCAGGCGGTACTGGCAATGGCCATGCTCAAAATGGTGTATTTTACGTGCCACCCACACAGGAGCCAATTCGGCGGCACTGGCAATGATCTCGCTCGAATGTCTTTACACATGCCATCCGGCACAAGTGCCAGGAAGGCGATGCTGGGCACAGGTGGCATGATGATTTCGCTTTCGCTTGTCCCAATAAGTCTTTGCAAGCCGAGTTTCGTGTCCAATGAAGGAGACGACGTTGGCATGGGTGCCAGTCATTGGATTTAATTCGATTTCGATTTCACTTGCCTCAACAGGTCTTCACAAGTGGAGTTTAGTGTCCAATGAAGGAAGGTACGCATAAGTGGACTGGCTGAGGCCTTAGATTTAGGTCTCACTTGGCTTGCCGGGTCTTCTCACGCACAGCATATTTTCAGAGGAGCAACGCAATTTATACACAAGTAAATACAGTATATATTAAAGTTGCCAATGATGAAGATGATGATGATAATAAAGATAATAGTGGTGGTGGTGGTAGTGGTAATGACAGTGGTGGTGCTGGCAATGACAATGATGATGGTGGTAGCAATGATGCTGTTGGTGTCCATGCCAACAAGCTGTCATCACAGAAGTTGAACTTATCCAGATTAGAAAAAAAAAGTAGGTGTCACGTTCATGACTTATTGGGTGTCAAAGAATTTTATTTTACTTACCGACAGAGGGCAGCACCTTGGTGTGGTAAGTTCCTCTCCCACTGAACCAGATGGAGAAGATTCCGTAGTAAACTCAGTCGGTTGATGTTCTGTTCTTCTTTGGTTTGTAGTGAATCCACTATATGGGATAATGTCCACTGAAGAATGTCCACATCACCGATCTCAACCTCTTTCTGCATTTGTAGGAACTTAACAAGCTGAAGAAAGAATAGAATCAACAATAGAGTGCATGGATTCACAAATTAGCTGACAACAGAGTAACAAGTTACACAGACATACATACATATAAACTAAGGAAAAAATTTCCTTCAAAGAGGTGTGTATTAGATTGTCAATTGAATCCCTCTATTTAATTTGTTTATATATATATATATATATATATATATATATGTATATATATATATATATACTCTTTTACTTGTTTCAGTCATTTGACTGTGGCCATGCTGGAGCACCGCCTTTAGTCGAGCAAATCGACCCCGGGACTTATTCTTTGTAAGCCTAGTACTTATTCTATCGGTCTCTTTTGCCGAACCGCAAAGTGACGGGGACATAAGCACACCACCATCGGTTGTCAAGCAATGCTAGGGGGACAAACACAGACACACAAACACGCACATATATATATATATATATATGTACACATATATACGACGGGCTTCTTTCAGTTTCCACTCACAAGGCTTTGGTCAGCCCGAGGCTATAGTAGAAGACACTTGCCCAAGCAGTATTTCGTCTACCAGTATATTGTTCTGAGTTCAAATTCCGCTGAGGTTGACTTAACCTTTCATTCTTTCAGGGTCGATTAAATAAGTACCAGTTACACACTCGGGTCGATGTAATTGACTTAATCCCTTTGTCTGTCTTTGTTTGTCCCCTCTATGTTTAGCCCCCTGTGGGCAATAAAGAACAAAATAGTAAAAAGCACCCAGTCCACTCTGTAAAGTGGTTGGTGTTAGGAAAGGCATCCAGCCATAGAAACCATACCAAAGCAGACAGCAGAGCTTGGTGCAGTCTTCTGACTTACCAGTTCCTGTGGAGTCATCCAACCCATGCCAGCATAGAAAGTGACTGTTGAATGATGATAATGATGCTCATATATATATATAGGCACAGGAGTGGCTGTGTGGTAAGTAGCTTAGGACTGAACCCGGAACCATGTGGTTGGTAAGCAAGCTACTTACCACAGAGCCACTCCTGCGCCTATATGGGAATAATTTACAACCTTCTATGCCAATAAACAATTATTGTTACTGAAAGTTGTTTTTTATACCTTCTACAAACTGCTCAAAGCTTACCAACTTCCTACACCTTGATCCTTGGATCTTACCTTTACACACACACACACACACACACGAGACATGGTTACAACAGCTGTGGTGATAGTAGTAATGCTTGTGGTGGATGGTTGTGGCCACATAGGTGTTAAGTAGAAGTTTACCTGAGATGGGTGTTTAGCCTCAACCAAGAGAACCGCGAGAGATTCACAAGTCCCTTTGGAACATCCATATAATGCTGTACAGGTCAACAGTTTCAGGTACCATTCACTCCTGGAATTGAAGGGGAAAAAAAATTCATGATTAACAAGATAATGACCAATGAAATCATAGAGAGATGCCTGAGTGGTCAACATAGACATTTTCAAAGGAAACATATAATAAACAATTAACACTATGGTGTAACCAGCCCACTTAGGCGTAGCTCTCTTTCATTGGACACTAAACTCTGCTTATGAAGACCTGTTGAGGAAGTGAAATTGAAATCAAATTCAATGACAGCACCGCATGACTGGCATCCATGCTCGTGGAGTGCTAAGAGCACCATCTGAGCGTGATCATTGCCAGGGCCGCTGACTGGCCCCGTGCCGGTGGCACGTAAAAAGCACAATTTGAGTGTGATCAATACCAGCATTGCCTCACTGGCCCTCGTGCCGGTGGTACGACATAAAAGCATCTGTTACACCCTCCGAGTGGTTGGCGTTAGGAAGGGCATCCAGCTGTAGAAACTCTGCCAGATCAGATTGGAGCCTGGTGTAGCCATCTGGCTCACCAGTCCCCAGTCAAACCGTCCAACCTATGCCAGCATGGAAAGCGGACGTTAAACGATGATGATGATGATGATGATGATGATTATACACACAACAACAACAAGTTCTTAATCTGTTCCATAATCCCTTAAGGCTGCTGGAATCTCACTGAAAACATCTTTGTGTGATATACGGTGGCATATGTGATGTTAAAAGATCCCTTTTATTTCCGACTTGTACAGTAAGATTTGAATTGTGCACTGAAGATAATTAAAAAGGCTCAATACTATACTACTGCCATAGTAATATCTACATTCAGCTCGATAGATTGGGTTGTGGATGAAGTATAGTTAAAGAAACTTGCTCAAGGTTCCATGCAGTGTGACTGGACCAGAACCATGTGGTGGGGCAGCAATGACAGCATATAAACTCTTAAGTCTGAGAATAGGGGTTGCAGCGGTGCAAGTCATCATCATCATCATCATCATCATCATCATCACACATTTAATGTTGGTTTTCCATGCTGGATTGGGTTGGACGACTTGGCAGGAACTGGCAAGTCCAGGAGCCACACCAGGTTCCATTGTCTGCTTTGGCTTGGTTTCTACAGCTAGATGCCATTCCTAATGCCAACCACTTTACAGTGTACTGGGTGCCCTTTATATGACACCATCACCAGGGTCTTTTACATGGCACTGCAGCTGCTAAAATTTTTGTAGGGTAATGAAAATACCTTACGAATGAGAACCCAGGTTTGAAATTTCCCCAAGACACCTGATGAAGGCTGGAGGGTATATCAGCCGAAACGTTGTGTTAACAACAAACAAGATGA
>NC_068982.1:184144902-184151930 GCF_001194135.2 Octopus bimaculoides | reverse complement strand
AAACGTTGTGTTAACAACAAACAAGATGAGGACAAATATCCATCAAATGTAAATAATGTACATAACTCCTCATCTCTTAAATATAGAACTGTAATGAAAATGCTTTGAACATCCTGTGTTGGACTTGGGTTTGTATCCCTTAAGCAAATTTCATTCTTGCACTTATGTATAAACTCTTGATTCTGTAGTTAGAACCTGAACACTGTCTATATGGACACCAGAAGAACTAAAAGGAATTGTAACTCACAGACAACCACACTATACCTTTCTTCAATATTATAATATTATAAACCACTGCATGCTGCAGTGCACAGTGTAGTCTCACTATAGCATGTACAGTAGTGTGGATGCATACAGTGTAGTCCACACTGTGGGGAGTATAGTGTAGTATTCATTGCGAAGTGTACAATGTAGTCCTTACTTTGGAGTATACAGTGTGGTCCTCAATGTGGAATTTTACAAAGTAGTCATTATGTAGGCATATGTACAGTAAATTTGGAGTACTGAGTCTGTAGATCGGAATTGTTTAATCAATTACTATATGCCATATGTCTGCTGGATCAGAGTTGGCCTGGTGTTACACAACAACAACATTACTGAGCTTTTCGATCAGGGCCAACCTAGAGCAACATAGCAACAACCGCAATCACACACAACAATAAATCACATATCTATATCACAACTGACCTTTGACCTGTACTGTTGAGAAAATCTCTTGCCAAAGCAGCCTGACACTTGGACAGGGAATTTAACAGGGGCACTTCCATGATTTTGTTCTCTTGCTTCAAGAAGACAACTTTTTGGAGTTCAGAACACAGATGATTCTAGAAAATTAGACAACAACAACAACAGTTAGCTTCTGTGAGAAAAACACCATCACCATCAATAAATACATACTGTGGCTTTACAAGAGTTTTAAATTCTGGCTTATATATTGTATTTAAATTAAAAATGTTCATATTTATTTATTGATATGAAGTCGAAGGGCAGTACCCACCCACTAACCCCTACTGCTACCTGAGATATGAAGATAACTGGGTGAAGCTAAGATAGTTAATGACTTCAAGACAGTAAGATAAAACACTTATGTACTCTCTGTACTTCTTAAATTTAATATATCATCACTGAGTACATTAGTTTCTCAGTATGTACTCAGGTCTACTTCAGAGTACACTCGTCTGCTTGGGAGTATACTGATCTATCTGGAAGTATACTGGTCTACTTGTATGTACATTTGTCTATCTGTGTGTATATTCATTTAACCATGTGTGTACATTAGTTTATATACATCAGTTGGTTTGAGTGTACAGTGGTCCATATGTGTACATCAATATCCTTGTCAGAGTATCAGTCTATCTGTATGTACACTAGTCTACATATACGCAAATGAATATCAGCAGAAACTCCACAAAAGGAAGACAAGAAGCATATGAAATACAGAATAAGATTATCTATAAAGTTTAACAAGACCTTAATGACCAAAGGACAATGTTAGTAAAACTGAACTTCATTGAAAAGATCTATCATTATAGAGAATAGAGTTCTGTGTCTGCTGTGAATGCACAACAGCAGTAACAGGATGACAACTGTATCAGAACAATATTAAAACAATACACCACCCAGCACTAGAATCATAACACTACATCATGAAACAGCAATGAAATGACATAGTCATAACTAAGGATAAAAACTGGGATTGTCTCAGTTGACTGAGGACTCAACTTTAATTCTAAGGAATGCTAACTGAACTTTCAGTCAAGAGATAGAAATAAAATGGTATTTAGAACTATGAAGAGAGTTGACTTACCAGGAAATATTTACAGACTTGTTGTACCTCATTACAGCAGGTTTCCTCTTCCATAGCCCCTGTAAACAAACAGATAAAATTTTAATTGAGTATCACCACCAGTTTTTGACAACTTGCGTTGGTACTGGGCATTCCATCACCCATGTGTTAAATTCAACAACAGCTGCAGAACCATTGTTCTATATCAGAGTTTTGGCAGGACAGAGTCCTTATCTTAGGTTAGTGCCCAGATGATGACTTGCCTAGCTGTCTCAGAATCCAGCGACCTGTAGCCCTGACCAACTAGAGGAGGTCCTATTGGATTACTCATTGCTCATTTTCTGCATCCAACCAATGCTGAAGGCCATCCAAAACATCAAGAGGTAGCAGCCATTGAGAAACTTGGTCTTGGATTTAATGAGGCTCCAAATTGCACAAATGCAAAGGAATGTATAGCTCATCCATTATGATTCCAGCTGACAAAGGATTAACCAAGCAAATTAAAAAAACACCTACATTCCAAATACAGAAGATTAAGATATAGTTCTTCCTGAAGTTTCTGGAAAAATACTCCTATATCTTAGTTTGATAAGAAGGCATTGGGAATAACGCAGCATAGGACCATTAACAATGGGGCAATAACAACCAGTGGTGTAACATTACATGACTGTTTGGGTTCAGTGAAAGCTTCTTAACCAATGAGAGGATTTAAATAGGGAGTATGGGAGATTATTTTTATGAGCCAGGAGAAGGGAGTATGTAGATACTCAACAGGTCAAAAATAGCAACTAAAACTCCTATCAACAAATATCTTATTGTTTTTAAAACAATAGAACAGGGGTTTTCAAACTTTTTGACTTGCGGACCCCTTTATATTTCAGGCTTTACCTTAGGGACCCCTTTATAAACGCTTATGAAATTTATACATAAATATTTGCTTAAAATAACAGATATTTTTACATTTATTTATTTAACAAATAGGTTTATTGTCAATTAAAAGGTTTCGATTAAAAAACATATATAAAATCAAATTGTCCATAAAAAGTATTTGCTGTCCACGGCCCCCCTGTCTTGTCCTCGCGGACCCCCTGTGGTCCGCGGACCACAGTTTGAAAACCCTTGCAATAGAAGACATCTAAAGATAGTATGTCCCAAATAAGGATGGAACAATCAGAGTCATACCACTGAGTGATCCAGTAACAGAATTTGATAAAGGGTCAAAAAAAAAAAAATGAACTGGACATTCTATATCTACTTATCAGTGCAATATTTTAATCACAATGAATAATAGTTCAATCAATGATGGAGCTCACTGTCAAACACTCCAATAGTATAATGTGTCATCAAAAACAACAGTGCTGCCAGCCTACATACTGACCAAACAGTAATGAGATGTGGCACTGAATGTAACACCACCACCGGGCTACACACACAGTGGACAAAATGAGACTGTGAGATCATAATTTTATCGTGTCAGAAATATTCCATCAATGTTTTAAGCAGTGGTTCCCAAACCTTTTCGGGTTGCAGCCCCCTTGACACCCAGGCTACACACCTAGCACCCCCATCCCAACTAACCATCACAAACATAGACCTCTTTCTGAAGTAAATTTAAAGCAACCGTATTTCACAAATAAAACTTAAACCTAATGAACCCATTATTCTGTTGTTTTTACATGAAGCACTACCCAATTATCATCTCACTTTTCTTCAACACCCCTTTGAAACTTTCCACTACCCCCAGGGAAGTAATACCACCCACTTTGGGAACCTGCTTTAAAGAATCAAATATTTATTGGTGGGTCTAAGCAACATATTGGTATTTGTCAACAAAATAAAGGCATGGAATATCTAGTCACAGTTAGACAATGGAGCAAATACCTACATACCATTTTGGTTTACTCAATCAAGACTGACAAAACTCCACACAACATGACCAATCAGAAAGCAGAAAAGTCATTGCTCTCATCATGATCAACTGTCAACCCTTTCAACCTAAATTAAGCATCTCCAGTGTTAATCGTACCCAAGTCCTAATTATCAAATAGAATTCAGGCTGTTGATGTTTATCCTAGTCCTAACAAGCATATAGAATTCAGTCTAACAGAGCTTCTCTCAGTCCTAATTACCATGAGAAGTTTAGGCTTATGGGGAAAGTTTCTAAATGGTCATTGACTTGCTAGAAATATCAGCAAAATTCCCCATCAAATCCAACTTTATCATCACTCTAAAAATAGAAAATCTTACATAGGACAAATAATCCTAGACACAATCTAAAGAGATGAGCTGGAATGCTTTAACCCTTTACATTCAGATTGTTCTATTAAATATAATGCTTATTTATTCACATTGTTTTGAATTAATCATACATTATCTCATAGCTTTCAGATTTTGATGTGATTGTATATCTTTACAATGACATTATAGGGTAAGTGCAAGAGACTAGATCCTGACAGTCTGAACATAAAACAGGGAGAACATTTTGGGCTGGATATGACCAGCTTAAATGTTAAAGGGTTAATCAAGGATCTGCTCAATCCAGATAGACTTGGAGATGGGAGATTACTGATTGTGGATTGCGTCAGAGAATTGGGCTCTGTTTCATCTTGCAACTGAAACTAGCTACAAAAAATGATGTTACATTTAACACCATGGATTTTAGAAATGGTATCATCTTAAATGCTAGAGATAGGATCACATTTAAACCCTACCCTCTTAACACTACAAATGGCATTAACTTTAAACCCCCGAACATTAGAAATAGTATAACATTTACACACACACACGCACATGTTCAACATTAACAATTGTTTGAAGTCAAAATCAGACTCATGGAACAACAGTGCTGCAGTAGAATATTAGAGCTCAACTTGTGACATGAAGCTGCTGTCACAACCCATCTGCAGCAATTGTATTGTTTTTGCAAGTAAGGAGCATGACTTAATACATTGCAGTATCACTCACACTTCACAAAATCAAGATTTAAACATTTGCTCCAACAACATGTGCATATCCACATATTTATTAATATCCTGACAATGTATGCTTGGACAGCAGATTAAGAATAATTGCTGAGTTGTTGTGACATCAGCAATGTTAATCTAAGTTTATCACCTGGTCTTGTAGAAAGTAGAAATGAAGAAGACATTACCTTGATGTTTGGAGGGCAGTGGAGAGGCTGAGTTGAGAAGGAATTCTATTACTTGGTAAGCACCAACATCACTTTTCATGATCAAGTGGATCACAAGCTGAAGGAAACTGAGAAAAGTAAACGGTATATGGTAAAATAAACAGTTCAAATGGTAGATATACTATACATATGGAAAATCTATAGTACATCATCATTTATCATCTGTTTTCCATGCAGGCATGAATTGGACAGTTTGACTGAGGACTGGCAAACAAGGAGGCTACACCAGGCTCCAATCTGATCTGGCAAGGTTTCTACAGCTGGATGCCCTTCCTAATGCCAACCACTCCGAGGAGTGTAGTGGGTGCTTTTTACATGCCACTGGCACGGGGGCCAGTCAGGCAGCACTGGTATCGACTAAGTGGTAGATATATATGTGTATATATTCATATATATACATAGCTCTAATTGTGGAGGGTACCTGTGGAAGGGGTAGACTCAGGAAGACATGAAACGAAGTGGTGAGAAAAGATCTTCGGATGCTGGGCCTCACTGAGGAAATGACAAGAGACAGGGAGATGTGGCAATTTGCTGTACTTGATAAGATGCATCAAACTAAGTAAAATCGCTGTCTTCCACAAATACAGGCTTGTCCTTTCAGGTGCCGGTACTACATAAAAAGCATCCGTGCTGGTGCTGCATAAGCACACCCATGCTGGTGACACATAAAAAGCATCCAGGACACTCTGTTAAGTGGATAGCATTAGGAAGGGCATTCAGCTGCAGAAACCATGCTACGACAGACAATTGGAGTCTGGACAGCTTCATGTCAAACCGGCCAACCCGTGCCAGCGTGGAATGATGATGACGATGATGTGGTGAAGCATGACCTTCGAACATTGGGCCTCACAGAGGCAGTGACAAAAGACCGAAACCTCTGGAGGTATACTGTGACTGAGAAGACTTGGCAAATAAAGTGAGATCACAGCTGTAACCTACACCAGTGTCACATAACCAGCCCACTCAAAAGTATATTGGATAGTAGGGTGACATGCCGTGCTTGAGGAGACCTGTTGAGTCAAGTACATCAAAACCAAAAACAAATGGAAATTGTAGCTGTGATACCCATGCCGGTGGCACGTAAAAAGCACCAACTGATTGTGATCATTGCCAGCCCCCGCTGGCCCCTGTGCCAGTGGCACGTAGAAAGCACCCTCTACACTCTCGGAGTGGTTGGTGTTAGGAAGGGCATTCAGCTGTAGAAACTCTGCCAGATCAGACTGGAGCCTGGTACAACCTCCTGGCTTCCCAGACCTCAATCGAACCATCCAACCCATGCCAGCATGGAAAACAGATGTTAAACAACGATGATGATGATGACACAGTACTTATGGTTGATATATATACATATAGAAAATATATAGCACAAGTAGTAGATATATATACTGGTGGTAAATATATAGCAGAAATGGTAAATATATAGTACAAGTGGTAAATATACAATACAGGTGCCAAATATACAGCACAAGTGATAGGTACTCAGGTAGATGGTAGATATATTGTATAACTTATAGATATACAATACAGTGGTAGATATAGAAGATATACCACAGACATAATAGATATGTAGTAAAGTAAGAGAACAATTGGATCTCTGTTGATTTTAACGATAAGGATTCAGTTGTTTGATCAACTCTATCAGTTCATTGAATTAACATGCAAGTAATTATGGCTCAGGGGTTAGCACATCATCAGACTATAGCCATGCTGGAACTGCCTTGAAGAATTTTAGTCAAACGAATCAACACCAGTACTTTTTTTTAGACCTGGTACTTACCCTATCAGTCTCTTTTACCAAACTGCTAAGTTACAGGGATGAAAACAAACCAAGGGCAGTTGTCAAGCAGTAGTGGGGAACAAACACAGACACAAAGACACTAACACATAGATATACATACAATGGGCTTCTTATAGTGTCTTTTCTCTTTTTTTATTGCCCACAAGGGGCGAAACATAGAGGGGACAAACAAGGACAGACAAAGGGATTAAGTTGATTAGATCGACCCCAGTGCGTAACTGGTACTTAATTTATCAACCCCAAAAGGATGAAAA
>NC_068982.1:184136777-184144892 GCF_001194135.2 Octopus bimaculoides | reverse complement strand
TATACATACAATGGGCTTCTTATAGTGTCTTTTCTCTTTTTTTATTGCCCACAAGGGGCGAAACATAGAGGGGACAAACAAGGACAGACAAAGGGATTAAGTTGATTAGATCGACCCCAGTGCGTAACTGGTACTTAATTTATCAACCCCAAAAGGATGAAAAGCTAAGTTGACCTCGGCGGAATTTGAACTCAGAACGTAACGGCAGACGAAATACCGCTAAGCATTTTGCCCAGTGTGCTAACGTTTCTGCTAGCTTGCCGCCTTAGTTTCTTATAGTTTCTGTTTACCAAATCCATTCACAAGGCTTTGGTCAAAATAAATCCTGGGGTCGATTCATTCAAATAAAAATTATTCAAGGCAGTGCCCCAGCATGGCCGCAGCCTCATGACAGACACAGAGAAGAGATAACCATTGTACTAAGTACATTAGTACTGAGCTTTACAATATAAATGATGAACTATATTGACAATGGTAAAATTAATGAAGACAATACAGAGAGACAAAGTAAAAGAGACTTACTTGTCAAATTCAGACTTGTTAGCGGATTTCCATGGAATAAACTGTGAATGGAGGTTGTTGAGGACTGATGGAGATACTGCGATAGAAAAGGGACACACCAGCAAGAACTGTTTAACATGGGAGCACAGATAATCATGTGGATGTAGTAACATTTAGCTGTGTAAGCATACACATATACATGCATACAAATACACACACGGCACAAAAACATAGATACTCTCTTATACATACACACATTCTCTCTCATATATCACAAACACATACATAAAACTGCTCGCACATTTACATACGCAGTGCATAGATACATACATGCAAACATATATATGCAACAATAAATATAATTGTACATACATATATATATATATATAATAACATAAATAATATATAAATATATGCATATATCCATACATATATGTACATACCGACATCTATATGTATACATACATGCATATATGGGTACGTAGACATATATGCATGACCGCAGCCACTTGGCTGAAACACATAAATAAATAAATAAATAAATATGTTTGGATATATGCTTATAATTATATATTATTTATGATATTATATGATCGAACGCCACGCATTCCCTCCAAGTAAGTTTTATCTCTCTCTCTCTCTCTCTCCAGAGAGAGAGAGAAAGAGAGAGAGAGAGAGAGAGAGAGAGGGGGGGGGAGAGAGAGAGAGAGAGAGAGAGAGAGAGAGAGAGAGAGAGAGAGAGAGAGAGAGAGAGAGAAAGAGATGAAAAAGTGTAAAGTGGGTACAAGAGAAAGCCTGGTGTAGACACATGATTCTCCGATTGATCAGTAAATGTGAAGAAAACATCAAGACTTACATGTCTTCACCAGATCTGTGGTGAGAATATGAAGTAGCATTGGAGACATGGAGGCCAGCTGTAGGAGAAATGGTAATGTTGGTCGTGTCAACATGTTAGCACCAGGCTGGAAGCTATCCTGTAGAAATATAGAAACATATAGGTTACAAAAACTATTATATCTCACCAACAGTTCTGTAGATATATTGAAAACATACATCAAACACATGAGTAAGAGTAAGAACTAGGTCTCATTAAAATTCTCTCTCTCTCTCACACACACATGTCAAGTTAACATGGGTTGGACAAACTTATTGAGAAAAATTTCCTGTGATCAGATGCTCTTCCAGTTGCCAACCCATACCTATTTCCAAGCTAGGTTGTATTTCCTTTTGTCCTTCTAACAATGAACAGCTCAATGGCTGGGCATGTTTTTGCAGCAGATAGTAAATGATGATATCACTGTATGAATTATTGTAATCTTATTTTCATGTAATATACAAACAACATCAAGACAAGGAAAAGACACACACACATACATGGGTCAGCATATATATCAAAGGAATTACAGCTGTGATCATCCCTTATTCTTTAGACAAACACATTGTAAAAACACTATGTTGTCCAATATCACCTTTCTTTTATTTAAGACTGTAGGATATAATTTGAGAGAATTAGCTCTTATTTCTAGCATAGAGGTTCCCTCATTTAGAAATGCTTGCAGAGAAACATCAAATCCTGAATCTCACTGAAAATATTACCATGACATCTGAAGTCGTCCATGTTCCAAGAACCACAATTTTGAACAGATTTCAGGCTGAGGATCAGTAGTAGTATACTGGCTTCAAAAGCCAAAGGTCAAATCTGTACCTTACCTCACCCCGCAAAAACTACAATACATGCTGACAAACAACAAAATGGACATTGATACAAAATCAATAAGGTTTCATCCATTCACAACTTGAGTTGGTCACTGTTTCTCATATTGCAACTACCTACCTGGAATAAACTCATCAAAGACTTCCGTATACTATGGCAGTGTTTCGAAGCAAGATGACCAAGGATACAAACAACTGAAGCCAGTTTTGGAATCTTCTTGTCAGGCACCATTTGTACGCTCGACGGCCGTTTGCTGCGGTGGGTGCAGAAATCTTTCAAGCCACACATTAACACCCGACTAATGATGGTCATTGGGAAACAAGACCTTTGAATAAATAATGAGAGAGAGAAAAACAAAAAAAACATATTTGAAATCTTTCAGAAGCCAAAGTAATTACAACTATGAGTTTTTAGAAATGGCACACAACAAACGGTTTGATTCAGTTCCGTGCATCTTTTTGTTGGCTCGCAAAAGGAACCTAAGCCTGAAGAACTATGTGCATTTTATGAGCCTATGAAACTTTAAGTTGCATGGAACTAAATCAAATTGTTATCAACCCTTTAGCATTCATAACACTCTGTAAACTGTAATGCTTATTATCTTGTAGCTTTGAAATTTCAATGATGTGACTGGTTATTTTTTTAGAATGGCATTGTAGGGTAGGTGTGAGAAGCTAGATGTGGCCAGTTCGAATATAAAACAGATAGAGTACTTTGGCCAGATGTAGGTGGTTTAAATGCTAAAGTGTTAAATAACATACGTAACTCCTACCAAACGTATTGAATGCCATTCTTTTTCATTTATCCACTCGCTTGTGTGTGTGTGTGGGAGCCTGGTGTCGCCTCCTGGTCTACCAGTCCTCAGTCAAATCGTCCAACCCATGCTAGCATGGAAAGCGGACGTTAAATGACGATGATGATGATATATATAGTGAGAATTTACAAAAAAAACAAAAGACAAAGATGGGTGTGTTCAGTGGTGTAATCAATAACTCGGTGGTTCAAATCGCACCAATGGCACTGTCTCAAATTGCTACAATATCAATTCCATTAGTGCTATTAAATCTCAGACCTTAATGTATAACCTGTTCAGAAAATATAGCAGTTAGTCAAAGAGGGTGTTTGCCAATTAATTTAAAAGTTATATTTATAATGAATCACATGTTAAGAAATGGTGATAACTACATTTATATTTTCATTAGAGCACTTTGGATGAGTACTGCTTAATGTCTTCACTGCAGTACATGGACTTTTGGTCCCTCAACCGTACCACATATTATGGTTGAAATCTAAACAAAACATATAACAATATACATACAATCAATCGACGAGAGAAAACATACTTTTAGACAATTACTTTGAAACTGACAGTGTCTCAATCCAGGTCATATATGGTGATTCAGAAGTCCTTTTAGCATTTAAATGACAACATGTTTATCCCTTTTATTGTATTTCATTTCATTTTTTTTCATTTTATCTAGTTTCAGCTCATGAGTTGTGGCCATGCTGGGGTACCTGTATAGCTTTTTGATATTATCTTTACTGTTTTGTTGTGAATCATCATCGTTTAACATTCACTTTCCATGCTGGCATGGGCGAGATGGTCTGACGGGAGCCGGCCAGGCAGAAGTCTGCCTTCTGTGACTGTTTTGGCAAGATTTTCACAGCTGGATGCCCTTCCTAACACCAACTACCCAGCAGACATGAATACCTTTTGATATATATACATTTTAGGCACAGGCACATCTGTGTGGTTAAGAAGCTTACCTCCCAACCAATCAGTCCCACTGCACAGAACCTTGGGAAAGTACCTTCTACAATAGCCCCAGGCCAACCAAAAGACTTGTGAGCAGATTTAGTAGATGGAAACTAAAAGAAGCCTGTTACATATTTATGTATGTGCGTGTGTGCATCATGTGATGGATGTAAATGAGTGTCTAGTCATACAAGCGAGGTTGTTCATTTCCAGGTTGCCTTGAAAAAATGTCTGGCTGCAGGGGAAAAAATTACCCTGCTTGGAAACAGGTTAGGATTCGTGGCAGGAAGGTCATCTGACTGCAGAGAAAACTACCTCAACGCTTTCTGTAAAACCCATGCAAGCAAGGAAAAGCGAACGTTAAATAATGATGATGGCTTTATTTTTATACATATTTGGAAAAAAAGAGATGTCATTTATGTCATTCTTAAAATACAAGCGAATATTCATTGTCCTAAAAATGGCACAATATAATTGCAATCTTGATCAATTGTCCAGAGTAGTCCACACAGATGACAGTATGAATGGCAGCACTGTAGGCTTGCTATCCTGGAATCCCTGAGCTGCAGCGGTCAGTGGAGGTACTGCGAGTGAGCTTACTGTGTGTGTGTGTGTGTGTGTGTGTGTGTGTGTGTGACTGTGTACATCCACGTTGATGTCACTTGCAGACTATGGTGCTTGCTATGTTCTGGTGGTGGTGGTGGTGGTGGTGGTGGCACTCTGTCGCTTACGACGTCGAGGGTTCCAGTCGATCCGATCAATGGAACAGCCTGCTCGTGAAATTAACATGCAAGTGGCTGAGCACTCCACAGACACGTGTACCCTTAACGTAATTCTCGGAGATATTCAGCGTGACACAGTGTGACAAGGTTGACCCTTTGAAATACAGGCACAACAGAAACAGGAAGTAAGAGTGAGAGAAAGTTGTGGTGAAAGAGTACAGCAGGGTTCGCCACCATCCCCTGCCGGAGCCTCGTGGAGCTTTAGGTGTTTTCGCTCAATAAACACTCACAACGCCCGGTCTGAGAATTGAAACCGCGATCCTATGACCGCGAGTCCGCTGCCCTAACCACTGGGCCATTGCGCCTCCACTTGCTATGTTCCACAGCTGACTTAAAAAACAACTAAAGTTGGTGTCAGGAAGGACATCGTGCAATAGAATAATGCCTCAAGAAGTCATGCCAGCATAGGCAAAAAAAATGATGTTAAAATGATGATGGTGATATATGTTTCTGCGTGTGTGTAGAGAAAGAGAGATAGAGAGATGGGGAAGAACAAGAGACGTTAAGGGCCAGATTGAATGCAATCTGAGTGAAAACTGAAGCAGACTTACCCAATGTGAGCCACAAACCAGTCAAAGTGAGGAGAGTATTGTACAGAAGCTTCAAGGAGTGCATCGACACAGACGTCGGGGGCACTGCTCACCCTAGAATAAAGGAGAGAAGTCATATTTCAAACAAGAGGAATCACTGACGATGACAGCCCATGTAACCAAGTCTCACCTCCCACACACTGGAGAAGGTGATAGTCAACTGAGTGTGAACTTTACTGAGATTAAAGTGACTTTCACAAACATACATGATGACTAACAGCCCAGAAGATGATACTTAGTTTTCAGAAGATTGGTTTCAAATTTCAGTACAAGGCCAGCAGTTTTGGGAGGGGGTAAGTCATTTACATTGACCCCAGTGCTCTACTGGTACTTATTTTATCAACGTAAAGATGAAAGGTGAAGTCACCTTGGTGACATTTGAACTCAGAACATAAAGATGGATGAAATGCTGTTAAGAATTTTGCCCGGCATGCTAATGATTTTGAAAGTTTGCTGCATTACTTAGTTTTTATAATATTAAGCAGACATAAGGTGGTGAGCTGGCAGAATCCTTACAGCACCAGACAAAATGCCTAACAGTATTTCTTCCATCTTTATGCTCTGAGTTCAAATTCTGCCAAAGTTGCCAATGTAATTAACTATCCACCTCCCCTAAAATTTCAGGTCTTGTGCTTATAACAGAAAGGAAAATATTAAGCAGATGTGAAATGGTCTTTCCTGGATAGAATGTAGGTGTTTCACAGCTAACTTTCCCCAAAGAAGCTACTTTTCTGCTAGATCAACTGGAGGATACTGAGCAAAATATTTTGCCTTAGATTACTCTGTCCTCATTCTGTACCAAGTACTACTGAAACAAAGACTCATAAATTACAACATATTGTAAGGGCCCATGATGTTACTGTGACTTGAACTCACAGACCTGCTGTCTAGCTTATTGTGAGAGGCAGACAAGTGATATGTCTAACCCTGTCTGGGACACAAGCCTCTTGCAACATATAAAATTGTTAGATGTTCTTGTACCTATGCCTCACAACCAGGTAAACTTGACACAATGTGTTGTACCCAAAGACACCAATTAAGTACTTATAGAGAATCTGAAATTATGACTAACAGGCAGATTCTCCAAGACCTTATCCACTTGACCTTCAAACCTCTACTAGCCACTAATCAATTCATCTGTGACCTCCCTAACCTTGATGTGGTATTAAAGTTCAGCAGAAGATGCAAAATATTCAAGAAGCAATTTGACAATGACAGCAATTTTTTATTTAAAACCTCACGTATGCTTATGTGAGTGGAGTGAGCAAATATTGTTCCAGCTGTGACCATCCTGTCTTTTTTTTATTTTTCAAGTATTGTGTTATGTCTAGGACTAAATTATCTAATGCATTTCTCTTCATTTTAGAAGACTGTAGGATGTAATTTAGGGGAGATTTAGTATCTATTTTTAATAGATTGATTTATCAGTAAGAGGTTCTACTGTTGGTCACTTAGAAGCCCTGGCATTAACTTGTTGAGTTGAATGGTTTACAACTGGAACCAAGGATTTGCAGTCAGAAATTTTTCTTTTATCATAAACCACTGTTAAACTTTAAAAAAGAGAACAGAACTTCTTTTTGTTCAATCAGTCAAAACTGGATTAATTCTTTTCCAGGAGAACTAAAATATAAACTTCTGGCCAAGTGGTCAGTGATCTGACCACAATCAAGTGGTGTCTTCACAGCCAAGTGATGGCTTAGAGATGGTAATGGAAAGTAGAGAAGGAGAAAGAACACTTACATGGCTGCAAAACACTCTGTTGCCACTTCAGTCAAGGTTTTTGTGGGTGGACATGTCATCCACAGCTGTAGTACTTCATTGAGACTGCTGGATCTTGGTAAATTGCGCTGGTCAGCATATTTTGTACTTATGTGGCCGAGTACTCCTAGTGACCACTGAAAGAAATTGAAAATAACAAATGTTCCAATTAACATCATCACAAACTAAAACAAGCAAAATAACTTGAGCCAATGAGAGTATGTTCAATACTGACAGAATTAATTATACCAGTTTCAAATTTTGGCACAAGGCCAGCAATTTCAAGTGAGCAGGGAAGTTGATCGTATGGATCCCCAAAAGGATGAAAGGTTAAGTGGGCCTCAGTGGAATTTGAGTTCAGAACATAAAAGATGGACGAAACGTTGCTAAGCATTTTGCCCAGCATGCTAACGATTCTGCTAGATTGCAGCCTTTAGAATTGTTAATATTAGCTTTCTAATTGGTTTAATTGGTAATAAAGACATGATGTGTAAGAAATAGTGGTGTGACAGCGAGGAGAAATGAGAGTTGTGTAGTGATAATACTGAAAAAAAGGGTATATGGGTAGCCCAATTTTACAGGAATGGGTATAGTTAACCCAATTTGAAAAAGAAAGAGTATAAGCAACCCATTTTGATGGAAAGGGCATAGTTAAGCCATTCAACTCCAAAACAATGTTGGTTTCAAATTTTAGCACAAGGCCAGTAATTTTGGGGTGGGTAGGCTGATTACATTGACCCCCCCCCCCTCCTGTGCTCACCTGGTGCTTACTTTATTAACCACAAAGGGATGAAAGGCAAAGTCGACTCAGAGTGTAAAGACAGGTCAAATGCTTTTAAGCATTTTGCTTGGTACACTAACAATACTTCCAGCTTGCTGCCTTCCCAAGACTTGATACTGATTTTAAATTTTGGCACAAGACCAGCAAGTTCGGGGTAAGGGGCAAGTCGATTACATCAACCCAAGTAGTCAACTGGTACTTATTTTATCAACCCTGAAGGATGAAAGGCAAAG
>NC_068982.1:184125696-184136479 GCF_001194135.2 Octopus bimaculoides | reverse complement strand
AACTACGGGCACTGTCATCTGTAAGAAAGTGTGAGAGAGCAATACTTAGTTCTATTAAACAACATCATCATTTAACGTCCGTTGTCCATGCTGGCATGGGTTGGACAGCTTGACTGGGCTGGCATGCTCGAAGGTTGCACCAGGCTCCAGTCTGATTTGGTATGGTTTTCTATTGCTGGAAGCCCTTTCTAATGCCAACAACTCCAAAAGTGCAATGGGTACTTTTACGTATCACCGACATGGGTGTCATTTGCATGACACTAGTATCTACCACGACTGTGATTTTGCTTGGCTTGGTGGGTCTTCTTCTCAAGCACGACATAATGCCAAAGGTCTTGGTCATTGCCTCCGTGAGGCCCAACACTCAAAAGGAGCTCAGCCACTTTGCCTCCATCAGGCCCAACGCTCGAAAGGAACTCAGTTACTATGCCTCCATGAGGCCTAACACTTGAAAAGAGCTCAGCCACTTTGCCTCCATCAGGCCCAACATTCGAAGGTTGATAATAGCAAAAACAAAAACCAAACATTTCTTTTGGTTATATTTTTCAGACCGTTTAACCCTTTTGTTAACATATTCCTGTCAGCAGGCACTGATTTTGTTTCAATTAATTTTGAAAATAATGAGGAATTTAGTAAAATAACTTCATCATTACTAAACTGGTGTTTGGAACACAAATTAACATAAAATTTTGATGGAAAGTTTTTAGATCGCTTTTAAATAAATTTGTAACATAAAAACAAGAGCAGTTTCAGGTGGGTTGGTACCAAAATGGCTAAGGAGTTTTAAGTCATGCTTGGGAGGTGGTTAATAGTGAGTATGAACCTGATCTGAAAACTGATCCAATTTATTACATATATCAAAATAAGTAAGCCTAGTTAAACTACCATTGCCATCGTCATCACCTGTTTTCTATGTTGAGATAAACTGGACTCCTAGACAGGTCAGAGGGTCAGATCTTGTTTCTTCTTTTTCTTCATCACCATCATCATCATTTAATGTTTGTTTTCCATGCTGGCATGGGTTGGATGATGTTCATACATTTCATTTTTGGCATTCATTTCTATGGCTGGATGCAATTTCTAATACCAACCATTTTAGAGTGTACTGGATGTATTTTATCAGAGACCTTTTGAGCAGGATGGGCTATTCAACTTGAAGAAAATTCTAACTGAGCCCAACATGCAAAATCATGTGCTGTTTATCTTGATATGAGATCACCATGTTGTGCACATCTGGTTGTGATGCATGTGCCTGATGTACCCCTGGTGTTCAAAATTAAAATGAATAAAACCATGGAAACAGAAATTCAAAATATGAATGAGGAAATTCTGTGTTCCTTTTTAGATAAAATAACTTCATCAGCTACATCAATCTTTATAAATTAATAATAATAATAATCCTTTCTACTGGAAGTACAAGGCCTCAAATTTTGGGGAAGGGATTAAGTCGATTACATTGACCCTGGTGTTTCAGTGGTACTTAATTTATCAGCATTGAAAGAACAAAAGGCAAAGTTGACCTTGGCGGAATTTGAACTCAGAACGTAACTGCAGATGAAATACTGCTTAGCATTTCACCCGGCATGCTAACAATTCTGCCAGCTCACCGCCTTCAATAATAATAATAATAATAATAATAATAATAATAATACTGACCTATATGTTCTGGACCAATACCGGATGCTGAACGTTCAAGCTGCTGAATGTGTAACATCACAGCCTCATCAAAAACATGACACATATGCTCTAGAACAGCATGTCTGGCAGCTGGTAGTGTACGTAGCAGAAACAAGGCAGATTTAGCCAGACTTTCTTTGTTCACTTTACCATCATAGACAGTGCCACGTAGAAAATGCCGAACCTCATTTAGGATGTCCTGGCAGAATGAAAGAGGAGAATGGTGACTGATTAGGTTGCGAGAGCCAAGAACTTGATTGTGTGTATGTGCATAAGTGTGTATAAATATGCTACATGTGTTGTCTGCGTGTGTACAGGTATGCATAGATGTTGCCTTGTGCATACAGGATGTATACAGGATGCCTATGTGTATAGGTACGTATACAGGCTGCCTGTGTGTGTGTACATATGTATACATGTTGTACATTTTGCCTGTGTATATAGGTATGAATGTATAAATGTTGCCAGTGTGTATACATGATGCCTGTATGTATATCATATGTATATATATATATCATCATCATCATCGTCCCCACCTCTCTCCCTTTCGTTTTCTCTCTCATCCTTTCTCTAATTCTTTTTGTCTCCCCTTCACTGTTTTCTATCTGTCTGTCTATCTCTCTCTCTTTCCCTCTTCCTCCTTTACTCTCTCTCTCGTTGCTCACACATGACCATCGTCCATCTTTCCTTTCCTCACGTGATCATCTTTATTTTCCTCCAGTCTCTTGTGCAGTCCAGACGCATTCTTATCTGTCTCCTCTCCTATCTTTTCTCTTATCAAAGAATCTTCTTCCAGCGTTCACTACCTTATCTTGTTTGAGGTAAGGTATCTCTGCAGGGATCTCTTTTAGGTCCCCTGTTGTTTATTGCATACATTAATGTAATAAAGGCTACTTGAAGCACATTATTGTGTTAAAATATGCAGAGGGCATTAAGCTGTCTTTGAGGAAAAAACAAAAAGAGAATGGAATTTATACTCTATAGATCTTTCCTGCAATCTAACCTGGACACAGTGCACCACTATACATTTTGGGAGGAAAAAACCTCAAATTTATCTACTCCCATCACAACACCCACTGTAAGAAGTCTATTGGTCAACAATGGTCTGCACTGGGTGAACTACATTTCTAAAATCATCAAAAAGCCATTAGGTAGGGGAGCTCTGAAAGGGGTCTCAGGGAGTAGTATCCCTGCCTTCCTGAGCTAGTTTTCCACCATATTTCTTAAAAATCATGGTAGAGTCCTTGGTCTTGGGACTATTCATGTTGTAAAAGTTTGATAGTTGTAATAGAGACATTAGTCTCTCTCTATCACCTTTCAACATAATTATATATTAAGGAAGAGTAGAACAATTTAACAACATAATAAAAATAAGTTTTATTTTTGATGATGCTTGGTTTTATATATCCTGTTACTCAGCTTAGCAGCCGCTAATTAAGTCGTAATTTGGTATTGGAAGGGTAAGGGCTTCCTTGATGCCTGCCAGAGGAGCAAGTAGCTATCACATTGATGGCATTGTGGTGAAGAGTGCTTCGTTGAGGAGCAAGGTGTTGTCACGTCGAAGGTCTCTCACTCAACTGCCTCACAAAGTGAAACCAACTCTTTAAGTACCAGTTTTACTACGCATGCGCACTCGAGGGGCTTCCGGTGGTGAAGTCCTTTGCGCATGCGCAGAATAGTACTTCCTCAATGGCGGCTATAATTTCGCGCCACTACAATGTCTAGAGGTTGGGGGTAAGCAAGGGCATGCTCCCCATAGAGAATCCAGCTCCAAAAAAGTCTCGATAGCAAAGGAGAATGGGCACCAGCCAACCCAAAGGTTGGGGTGGACTGCACCTGCCTACCTCGGCTGTTATGGCATTGAGGTAAATCCAGCTACCCCGCCCCCCGTTAACAGGGACAAAACCCGGATTTAAAACACTGATGATGAAAAAAAGCCATTGAATAAGACTTTTGTCAGCCACTCACCAGCTATTCAAAACAATTTATGACTAAGGTACATCCACAGAGTCTGCATCTGCACTCTGGAATCCCCCACCTTGTCCAGAATATCAATCTGCTGGAAACTGTCCAGAGGCGTACATCTAGACACATACCCTCTGTCAGTCACCATATCTATAACATATTGCTTGTCTGGACATCAATACAGCTGACTTAGAAGAAGCCAACAAGATTATCCACCATCATTCCAACAACTTTGTACTACCTTCTGGAATTAAATACCTCTATCAAAAAACAGTGCAACGTCCGTGGCTTTTGGAAACATTTTTCCCGCCCGGAATTTTCGAAACCTGGAATAAACTACCTGCATCAGTTGTTAGCTGTTAGGACACAGTATCCTTCAAAAATTCCATGCTTCCCAAAATTGCCAACACTATTCCTGGCTCTTTTACTATTCACTTTTCTGTCATTTTGTGTTTTATTGTGTACTGTGACTTTTACAGAGAGTTGTTGAGTACCTGAGCCAATGTATACAATAAACTCATAATTACTATTTTTTTTTTTGTGCGTGTGTGTGTGTTCACACGCAAGATTTTCTTCCATTATATAATTCCATTCACATTTCGAAAGTATTTTAAAAATCGACTTTCGTACTTGACCACTCCTCTACCGAACAATGAAAAGCATAGTTGATCTCGGCGGGATTTGAACTCAGAACGTAAAAGGAACTAGCTAAATACCTACTGCAAGGCATTTTGTCAGACGCTCTACCGATTCTGCCAATATGTGTGTATTCATGTCTATCTATATCTGGTGGCATGTATATGATTAGATATACAGATATGTGTGAGAGAGAGGAGAGAAAGAGAAGAGAAGAGAGAGAGATATACACATCGTAGTACACAATGACAGGAAGAGAAAAATCACAACACGATGGCTACACACAAATACTAAAACTATAAACAAATAGAAGAAAAGTGGAATTAGATCGTATAGTTCAATAAAAATGTTGTATCAGTATAGACTAATGCTGACTGCCTAAAATGAAAGCAGTGCTATTTACCTGTGAGGTGAAATTCATGCTGGTACCTAACTCAGCATTCGCCGTCATTGCTGCCATTTTTTTTAAAAATAAAGCCGGCTTTCGCAGCCACACTTTCGTATCTAACATTCTACTTAATTGTTTTATCCTGTAATTTTTATGTTTGTTAACTTTTACTCGCTTTTTCTTTTACTCACCCTCTCTCTCTATCTCTTTCACTGTTTCTTTGTCTCTTTCTTATTTTCTTTCTCTGCCTTTTACTTTGCATCTTAATCTTTTTCTTTATCTCTTTCTACTTTCTTTCTATCTCCCTCTCTCTTTTTCTCTGTGTTACTTTAAGTCTCCCTTAGTCTTTGAAAAAAAAGGGCCACACAACTGATTGGCATAAAGTCACTCATCCAGTTGATCCGATCAACGGAACAGCTTGCTCGTGAAATTAACGTGCAAGTGGCTGAGCACTCCACAGACACGTGTACCCTTAACGTAGTTCTCGGGGGAATTCAGCGTGACACAGAGTGTGATAAGGCTGGAAGAAAGAGTGAGAGAAAGTTGTGGTGAAAAAGTACAGCAGGGTTTGCCACCACCCCCTGACGGGGCCTCGTGGAGCTTTAGGTGTTTTCGCTCAATAAACACTCACAGCGCACGGTCTAGGAATCGAAACCGCGATCCTTCGACCGCGAGTCCGCTATTCTAACCACTGGGCCACTGCGCCCCTTCCTGGCATTTACCAGAGTCTAAATAGTAATACTTAGCATAGACATAGGATTACAAATCTGTGGAAGGGAACGCGGATCTTTCTGAATTGACGGGCACCACTTTTCAATTCAGAAAGATCCGGGAACGCTCAACACACAATTTATTCACTGACTTTCTTAAACCCTTTGCTATCTTTGGAGCAAAGGCCAGCGACGATTATTCTCCACTGTTACCCAGTACACTCTGCGGAGTGGTTGACATTAGGAAGGGTATCCAGCCATAGAAACCATGCCCATGTAAGGAACGACCGTGCGAACTCAAAAAGGAGAAATGGTGACGAATGGAAAAACAGAGGACTCCTTGTATTTAAACGTGTCACACGGTCGAACACACAATAATATATCAATGATGATATATATGATATGTTATGCGACGATAACATAGATGACCAGTAATGAAAGACCACAACCGTATTAGATGAATAACAGAGATATTTATTATGGCGTTAAAGATGTATGTCTGTGTGTGAGTGTGAATGCGACATATAATAACATAATCAAAGACAGGCCGTCATACAAAGAAAAGTACGTATGTGATACATGTGTGTGAGTTATTACAGCAGATGGAAAGAGAGTCAATAACACGTGAGCAGTTATACCAGTTCTTTAGTACACTATAGGAAAAGTTCTGTATGTGAAAGTCAGGGGGCTGAGTGTGGCACAGCTGATCACTAGTTGTGATGTCGTGGCATCGATGCCGGGCCGTGATTCTTGTTATACAGATGTTCGTCGCTGGCTGAGAATCTCTTGTCTGTTTATTATCGTGGTGAAGCTAAGTCACCTAACAGAATCGAAGAGAGAGATGTGCCGCGGAGGTTTGGTTTGTCTTGTCAAAAAGTGATCGATCATCTCCCTTTGACCTTCGACCTTAGAATGTCAGGCGAAGTTCAACTGGTCAGTATCTGACCTATTTAGGTACAAACTCTGCTGCAGTATGTATGTCCTTCTAGTTGCCACGATTCTTATAAATAGAGTGGTCAGCAAGACGTCAGGACACACAGGGACAGACAGACAGGGAGACTGCTACTATGAGACCTCTGCTAATGTGAGACAGAGATTTTCCTCCGGCCAAGCAAGATGAGAGAACGAACACACACACACATACACGAACATATCCTGGTTCCATCATTTGTCTAGCAACTCGAAGCAAGTTGTTAAAATTGAATGTAGTGGCTATTAATATTTATTAACTCCAGCTAATAAAAATGTTATAATTGAATCAGTTACAACTTTGTCATTTCTAAGGCAAACAC
Source organism: Octopus bimaculoides (assembly GCF_001194135.2). Classification (NCBI taxonomy): domain Eukaryota; kingdom Metazoa; phylum Mollusca; class Cephalopoda; order Octopoda; family Octopodidae; genus Octopus; species Octopus bimaculoides. Next base: position 184,129,811 of record NC_068982.1, on the reverse strand, counting down.
ATGCATATCGCACCGACACTCAAAAAAACACACTACATTCTGGTGACTCCACTACACCCAGACAGATAACATAGTCTGGTGTGGTCCCTGGCCTTAATAGTTCTTGTCAAATCGTTCAACTCATGAAAAACAGATGTTAAATGATGATGATGATGTTACCGACCCACACCACTATTATTCTAATGTCTCTACCATCATTCGTCCATACAACCATCATCTGTTGTCACTACTATCTGCTCTCATTACATAGCTATACCACCATCAACTACTTGCGTTCTCGCTTTCACCACATCTATAATATCACCACTCACGTGTGCAGAGAGAAACTTGCTGAGAGCTGACATTCCGGGAAAGAACGACTGGGAGCTAGGATTAACATGGGGCCTGGTGCGATGGACTCGACAAGGTTCACTAGAGGAGGAGAGCCGAAAGGGATGGGTGTGCCTGTGTGGAGGTAATACGAGTCCTGCGAACTCCAAAGAGCAAAGGTTATCATAGTTGCATAAAAATGACCGTATATAGAAAACTAATTTTAGAGTGGATTGTGGGTATTCGACATCTACTTCTAGCGCAGGTGCTGGTTATTTCCAGTATATATATGTGTGTGTGTGTGTGTGTGCGTGCGTGCGTGCGTGTGTGTGAGTGCGTGTGTGTGTATATGCGCGTGCGCGGGCATGTGTTGTCTACGCACGCTTAATCTATATTGATATATTAGTTGCAAATTTTGATACAAGGCCAGCAGTGTCGGGGGATGGATTAAATCGATCACCAGTAAACAACTAATACTTATTTTAGCGAGCTCAAAAGGATGAAAAGCAAAGTCGACCTCGGCGGAATTTGAACTTTAGACGGACGAAATACCGCTAAACACCCTGCCCGGCGTGCTAACGAATCTGCCAACTCACCAGCTTCAGTGTACATAAATTTATTGATTTCAAATTTTGACACAAAGCCAGCAACTTCGGGGGTGGGTATAAGTCGATTGCATCCACTCCAATACTTAACTAATTCTTATTTCGTCGATATAAATTTTTTTAGAAACACGTCGGTAACTGAAGGTAAGGGGAACAACTCTTGCTGTACAACTCGATAGGAAAAACTTTTAATGGTTATGTCGTCATTGAATCTGCTAGAAACAGCAGCCAATTGATGATTGAAATCATTTTTGAAATGCTTACTATACATCTCCATAAGAATTCTCACATCTCTCTCCTCCCCCTTCTCTCTCTCTCTCTCTGCCTTGATTCCTGTCGATACCGCGCAGTTCTCCTTTCATTTTCGTGATATTTTTGTTTCACATAGAGGTTGAAGTCACTCATCATTAATATGCTCCCAAAAATGTGTGTCTTTGGAAAAAGGACTTGACTTTGTTGAGACACTCTTCAAAGCACTGTAGAGGTACTTGAGTTGGTCAACGATGGTCATGTCATTAACATTATTAAATCTGGTGGGTACAGTTAAATGAACGACTACAACTGTATCAGTTAGAACTTCATGTAGATGATCATTATCCAGTCCGCTTCTATTATATTTATAAACAATTTATACTAGTGCTTATAACATTCTCATAATTTTATTATATACAGATACAGATTCAGGGTAGACGTTGGAAAATATATCCTTCGCAAATCATGGAGAAAAACGGCTTGCTATTTGGTATTCGCTTCGTGCCTTTCAGACAGTGTGATACTTGTATTTCAAGTTCAGCATCCTTATATGCACATATATATACGTATATGTACATCTATACGTATATATGGGCACAGGACGTCATGAAACTTTGCCTCCCAACCACATGGTTTCAGGTTCAGTCCCACTGCGTGATACCTTCGGCATATGGTTCTACTATAGTCTCGGGCCGACTAAAGCCTTGTGAGTGGATTTGGTAGATGGAAACTGAAAGAAGCCCGTCGTATATATATATATACACAAATATATATATATATATATATATATATATATATATATATATATATATATATATATATATATATATATATATATATTTGTGTGTGTGTGTGTATGTATGTTTGTATGTATGTATGTATGTATGTATGTATGTATGTATGTATGTATGTATGTATGTATGTATGTATGTATGTATGTATTTGTGTCTTCTCCTCCCCATCATCGCTTGATGGTGTATTTACGTCCCCGTAACTAGGCGGTTCGGCAAAAAGTGCCCGATAGAATAAGTACTAGGCTCACAAAGAATAAGGCCTGGGGTCGATTTGTTCGACTAAAGTCAGTGCTCCAGCATGGTCTTAGTCGTATGAATGAAACAAGTAAAAGAATGAAAGAATACATCACAACACACACACACACACAATGTCACCAGGTTGATTACAGCACGACAAAGACTGACATTGTTTCAAGGTAGATCCAGTTGGTTTTCTTGGGCGTTTCCTAACCCATGATGAGCGATGGATTCCTCACGTTGCGCCAAAGAGACGATACGTGCAGTGGAAACACCCCCTCCTCGCTCACCTGCTCCAAAGAAGGCTAAGGTCATTTTATCTGCAGGGGAGGTGATAGCCTGAGTTTTGGGAGATGCAAAAGGCATTGTTTTTATTGACTATCTTGAAAAGGGCCACACCATTAATGGAGTGTACTATACCAACTTGCTGAAACACTTACGAAAGGTTATCAAGACCAAACACCCAGGAAAACTGACGTGAGGTGTCTTGTTTCATCAGGACAATGCTCCAGCATGTAACTTCTTGGTTTCAATGGCTGCTGTGCATGACTAGCTTTGAACTGGTTGACCAGCCTTCCTATTTTCCTGAAATTGAAAAATAAACCTTATTTGGTCACATTCCATGAAAGTATCTTGGTCAGCCCATGAACTTTTCAACCGGCCCTCGTAGCTATAAACTGTTACGATAACAGTTTTTCTCCGCCAACTGCCATTTATTCAATCGTTCGCTACCATCATGATGTACATAGCTTGTGTTTGTGTGTGTGGAATTCTATCTTCATTTAGCGTATTTTGTTTCGTTTGGAAATATGTTTCGCCACAAATTTTACGATAAACGTTGCATGACGGTGACGCTCGCTAACAACTGTTACATGATGTCAAGACAAAAGAAGCCCGTGGAACAAACATATGCACGCGCACACACGTGCATATTTATAATGTAATTTTTATATTACATAATACATATAACTTCACTTATTTCAGTAATTTTACTGCGGCCATGCTGAGGTTTCGCCTTGAAAGGATTTTAGGCGAAGAAATCGACCCCAGTGCCTATCATTTTCGTCTGGCACTTATTCCATAGTTTCCTTATGCCAAACCACAAAGTTATGAGAATGTAGAAACCAACACCGGCTGTCAGGCAGTAGAAGAAAAAACAAAAAACACGCACGCACACACACAAGCTTCTTTCAATCTCCGTGTACGAGATCCACTCACAAGGTTTTGTTTGGCCCGAGGCTCTGGTAGAAGACACTTGCCGAGTATCACGTAGTGGGACTGAACTCAGAACCATGTGGTTGGGAATTAAACTTCTTACGACACAAACACGATATATATTTATATACAACATATATTTTTTCATTTAGTGGAGGCGCAATGGCCCAGTGGTTAGGGCACCGGACTCGCGGTCATAGGATCGTAGTTTGATTCCCAGACCGGGAGTTGTTAGTGTTTATTGAGTGAAAACACATAAAGCTCTACGAGCTTTATATATATCGTGTTTGTGTCGCAAGAAGTTTAATTCCCAACCACATGGTTCTGAGTTCAGTCCCACTACGAACCTGCTGTACTCTTTCACCATAACTTTCTCTTACTTCCTGTTTCTGTTGTGCCTGTAATTCAAAGGGTCAGCCGTGTCACACTGAATTTCCCTGAGAACTATGTTAAGGGTACACGTGTCTGTGGAGTGCTCAGCCACTTGCACGTTAATTTCACGAGCAGGCTGTTGCGTTGATCGGATCGACTGGACCCTCGTCGTCGTAAGCGACGGAGTGCCAACAACAACAACAACAACATTTTTTTCATTTATTGTAATCCTTTCCAGTATTATTTGAATTGACAAAAAAGTATCGTTGAGTTTTATGGCTTTTAGTAGCTTTATTCTTCCTCAACAACTTTTGTGTATCGCTTTTGAAAT
>NC_068982.1:184121806-184125611 GCF_001194135.2 Octopus bimaculoides | reverse complement strand
AATGACAAAGTAAAAAACGATTAACGAATATAAATTCAGTTCAATGTTCGGCGCAAGTAGCCAAGCAACATACAGAAGAGTTCTCTCCCTTTGACCAACTACCTTCAAAGCAGTTTGTTTCTGTTTGGCAGAAATCTTGTTCTCTTTGACTGTTTGGAGAAATCTTGTTTTTTTGTCTGATTTGTTTTACTTAGCGGCGATAGTGAAGGTTCTTATTTTATTTTTAATTGTTCCTTGTAGAGTATGGATTAGGGGCTATTTAAGAAAATTTTTACTAAGGTGATGTTCTTTTTTCAAATACTTAGTTTACCAGTAATCCGCATTGGTGTATCTTTTATACGGCAGATATAAAGCATTGCTTCTCTACAAAAGTGTACCCCCAGCCTACGACTTTGTTTCCGCGTAACTTTCAGAAAAATGAATATTTTTTTAAAGAAATTGTTATAAATGACTTTCAGTCGGTGTAGTTTACGATTATATAAGAATTTAGTTTAAAAAAAAAAAGAATAATAATGGTGTGTGTGCCCACATTACATACTTAGCTCCAAAATGGAACTTGAAATTTTGTAAAAAAAAAATATACATGAATCACCATTTTTTTTTCCTTTTATGAATTAAATCCCAATATAATCCTAAACTACACCATCTGAAAAGTATTTGTAGGAAATTTCACTGAAAAAACAAAAAAATTCATTTTCTGAAAGTTATGAGGAAACAAATCTACAGTGGGACACACTTGTGAAAATATGCTTAAAGCCTATGCATACATACATACATACATACATACATACATACATACATACATACATACATACATATGAGTAAGTAGGAAAACCAAACAAATTACTAATCCCTTCAGGGAGATGGCCCTGCTCAACATGTAGAAAAGGTGTAGGTAGAAATTCCATACAGTGTACCCAGTGCAAGCTATGAATATATCAGAGGTGCAGCAATATCACAGGAAGGTTAAGAGGGAAAGTACTCTTTGTGCATGGCAGATGTGAAGGTACAACGAACACTAAGAATGTATAGAAAATAGACTTCCTGAAATGTCTGGGTGGGTCCTTAGAAGTAGTAGATAGCTTCTGTTACCAAGGCAACCAAGTTAACAGTGCAGGAAGATGCTCTGAAAATGCAATTGCTGAAGTAAGAGCAGGCTGGGAAACTATCTTATAGATTCAAAAATTATGAGCACTTCATTTTGGAAGCTCTGAAGATGCTATAAAGTGACACACATGCACTCAGCTATGAGTACACTGTATTTTGTAGCAGAAACAGCCGTAAGCTAATGAAATTCATTGCACAAATTCTTTCATGCTCTGTCCCAACTAATGCTTTATTCTGAAGCATACGTATATTGAGTTCTAGCACTAGGTTATTAGTATTGCTATGCCTGAGTGGAACATTAAATTCAGCAGAATTTGAACTCAGAACATAAAAACAAGGGAAATGCCACAAACCATTTTACCTGGCAAGCTGACAGTTCTACCAGCTTGCCATCTTAATATTGATTAATATATTAACACACAAATCTGCTGGAACATCTCAAGAATGAATAGGTACATCGTTGTCTTGATTTTTTTCTGTTCTCTGTGCATGTGACAATCTATTACAAAGTTTATAAGGTTTCAAACATTGTCTTTCGTGTTAAGCTAAATAATATGACAAAGAGCATCAAAAGAAATATAAAATCTTTTAACCAAAATGTTCTGACAATACAAGAGACCATTTTTGTTTCAAACAGCTGTGGTATGACGTCAGCAACTGACTGCTGACTGCTGACCGGAACCGTGAACTGACCGGAAGAGGAACAGGGGCAGAGGGAGCCTCAATCGGGATTTCATGCCCTTTTTTGAACGGGGTTGTTGTGACGAGAGGACGTGCCAAGCGATCGTCTAGGTGTTGGGAGAAGCAGCTGCTATTTCTAGTGTTTTTCGGGTCGGGCCAGCCACGAGGATCGGATACTGCAGGACAGACTCGTGCAAGGGAAGGAAACCGAGGTAAGCCGATTACTTCTACTCGCACGCATACACCACAACAGCATCATTTTAATTTTTCAACACAAGACTCTCGTCAATAATAAATCCCAAAAGTCTAAGGTTATTCTTTAGCACCAGGTTGACCCAGAGTAAATAAACATTTAATCCAAGACATCTCATCCATAGCTGTCCAATCATACTGGACTTCAAAGGCTACATATATTGTCCAATGTGTCCTTTATTTTAAGACAGTATGGTACAATTTGAGATAAATTTAGGCACAATTTCTGGTAAATCACATTACCATACAGAGGCTCAAGAAGTCTGAAGCCATCTGAAATGATCTGAAGCAACTAGTTTTGGAAAGAAGTGGAGGAATTCTAGCATCATGGCTGCTCTGAAATACAGGTGCAAGTATGTCTGTATCATTAAGAAGCTTGCTTCCCAGCCATGTGGATTTAGATTCAGTTCTATTGCTTGGCACCATGGGCAATTGTCCCTACTACAGTCCAGGACAGACCCAAGCTTTGAGAATGGATTTGGTAGATGGAAACTGAAAGAAGCTTGTCACATGTTTAGTATAGCTTTATGTATGTGTGGGTGTGTGCTTGTTTCATTGGTTTGACATTAGTCAATAGTTGTAAATGAGCATTGCTGTCCAAATGTGTGTGTGTGAGATGTCATTCATATCCAATCTTCCATGAAAATATGCCTAGTCCTGGGGAAATATTTCCTTGGCGGGAAACAGATCAGGTTTGGCAACGGGAAGGACATCTGGCTGTAGAAAATTTACCACAAGTAATTCCATCTGATCCATGCAAGCATGGAAAAATAAACATTAAAATGATTATGATGATGATGATGATGACAACAACGATGATGACAACGATGATGGTGATGGTGATGATGATGATGATGATGATGAAGACGATGACAATCTTCCCAGTCCATATTTCACTCCACTTTTCAAACTGTTGACCCTCTCATAACTGTTTCTGGCAACATTACACTCTTTGTTATTGCCAAAAAATTAATCAAGAATTTAAAAGAGATTAGTCAATTAGCTACTGATTATTTATTGTCTAAATGAATGATGCTTGGAACACAACTTAACAGAATTACTTCTGACACAAAAACCATGACGAAAGCCTTTTTGCCTAGAGAGATCTTGTGATATTACTAATGTTAAAATGAGATTACAGATAAAGAGATTATAATTTAAAATTTACTTAAATATGAACAGCTTCAGGTGGGGCAACGAAAACTGGGAGCAAGGGGAAGTTTCAGTTAAGACGGTAGCAGTAGTCTTATGTAAGTTGATATCAATGGTGGAAAGATAGGAAAAGTGGGAGTCTCAGATACGTTGGCATCAGAGGTAATAAAATGGGTGCAGAGGGTTGTGTTGGGTAAATCTAAACATGCCACAGTTCAAAAGTGAAATTTAAGTCTCATTAACATTAGTGAATTATCTTTATGCCACAGTTTCAAAGTGTCTATGAAAATTTGTGACGGACAAACAACTGAAGATTTGAACATTGCTTATTTTCATCTTACTATATATGTGTGTATGTATATATATATATATATATATATATATATATATATACACACATACATACGCACCCATACATACACAAGACAGGTGGTGAAAAGTTCCTGGCTTCGGGTAAAAGAAAATACAGGAGGATCAGTTAATTTTGACTTTATTGAACATATTCCGCTCTCAAATTCACACACTTATTGCAGCAACAGTCCTTCAGTTTTTATAAAGTTCTGTAAAAGAACTCGGAAAGTTAGGGGCCTCTAACCAGGCTTTTCGCAATACC
>NC_068982.1:184120904-184121559 GCF_001194135.2 Octopus bimaculoides | reverse complement strand
TATATATATATATATATGCGTGTGCGCGCACACACACACACACACACACACAGATTAATATATGAATGAAGATTAGTAATACTTCAACATTTTTACTAAATACTGAAATAAAAAAACAAAAATTCACAATTGCCTGCCACCCATCAATGGAAAACATGGATTAAGAACAAAACAAGGATTAACAGATAATCGAATGTTTCGTCAATATCCATAGAAACTTATGACTTTTGCACTCCTCTAAATTGCATAGATTAACAAATATAAATGGATTAGCAATGTGTTGACAATTTACTCAATTAGTGGATAAGTCTACATGATCTTTCCCCCCACTCCAACAACACCCTTCACCCCACTCCCATCAGTACAATGCTTTTACTCTTCTTCAATGGTTAAGAAGGATTATAGGACATGTTAGTATCTTGCTGAAAGTGTAATTCCTTGGTTACCTGACTCAAAAAATATAATTTTCTGTTTTTTGAACAGATGTGTGTGTGTGTGTCTGAGTGTGTATAAATATATATATATTGTATCGTCTATCTGTATGTTTTGTCCCTTTCGTGTATCACCTAACTGTCTGGATGTTTTGCGTCCTTGTCCCATTTTGTATTATTTATACATACATATATATATATATATATATATATATATATATATA
>NC_068982.1:184104284-184119661 GCF_001194135.2 Octopus bimaculoides | reverse complement strand
ATATATATATATATATATATATATATAGGCTTGACTTGGGTGTGTAGTTATGAAGTGTGCATCAGAACCTCATAAATTGGGGGTTCATTTCCAGAGTGAACACTGTTGGGCTGGTGTACTATACTATAGCAGTAAAAACTTGAAGAAACCTGTCGTGTGTATATGTGTGAGTGTACATGTACATACATGTATGTGTGTGTGTGAGTGTGTGTTCATATTCCCTTTGTCCAAATATGTGTGCATTGGTCATAAACCAAGTGTCCTGGTTCATGTAAAAGCCATCATTTATTTGCAGTTCACCACAAAAGCATGGCTGGCCTGTTTATTGTTTGAAAGACTGGGGTAATTATTACTTGCTTGGAAACAGGTGAGCGTTAGCAACAAGAACAGCATACGGCCATAGAGAATCTTCCTCAACAGTCTCATATGACCCATGCAAGCAGAGAAAAGTCTATATTAAAACAATGATTATATAAGTGTGTGTGTATATAAATATAGATACACACATGCACACGTATACACACACACACACACATATATATATACACACACATATATATGCATACTCACATACACATACACACACACATATGCATAACAGATGCATGAAATACATATTTTGCAATGTGTGATGTGTAATATTTGCTGTGTAATACATGTGTAGAAAGCACTTTGTGCAACGTGCGTTGTGAAGTACTTTTTGTAATTCTCATCATTATCATGTTTAATGTCCACTTTTCCAAGATGCTTACATAAGTCGGAGGGCATTCATTACAGTTGATTTTGCTACAATTGGATGCTCTTCTTCCTGTTCACCTGTTTCCAAGCAAAGTAATATTTCCCCATGATAGAAGATTAAAAATAAACGACACCTCTTGTATGACAGTGACTCCTGCTTACAACTATCATGCCATGTCAAGACAAGGCAACAAACACACAACACATAAGTATGTATATTATATTATTATGTATGACAGGATTCTTTTAGCCTATTTATCAAACCCACTCACAATGCTTAGGTTGGTCCTGGAATATAGTAGAAGATATTTGCCCAAGATGCAGCATGTAATGTGTGTTGCAAAGTGCTTTATTGTGAAGTTTATATTTTATAATGTGTTGTGGTATTACTGACAGGACATATACATAATCTAATCATACAATGAATGTTGTGCAATTTGCTCCAAGCAATTTACTGTGTAATGTGGTGTGAGGAATATACCTGCCATGCATCTTCAGATGTATGTTGTGTAATATATGCTATTTAATACATTATGCAGTATATGTCATGTAATGTACGTCATGATAAATAAATATATATTTATGTAATAATATAATGAATGTCATATATGCATGATATCCAATACTATGCAATATTTATAAATTTATGAACATTATACAAACAATATTCATATTGTTGGGTGACTCAGCAACAAAATCAAAAAATTCTAAGTTATTAAGTAATGACTCACAGCTTTAGCTTTGAATAAATATTATTTCATTCAACCTAATAGTACTGAGTACTAATTCAATTCACTTAATTGTGGTTCACTTCAGTGTGTATGTGTACACACACACACACACACACACACGCACACTCGTGTCTGAGTGAACATTCAACAAGTAGAGAGAACTCAATACAGGTATGAATTTTATACAGTACCTATGATGTAAAAATTTGCTACTCATGTTTCATGGTCAGGCATTGAAGTTATCTCAAATACATCATATAAGCTAGTTGGAAAGAAGAATTACATAGGCATAATTGAAGGTAAATTCAAGAAAAGGCTTTTAAAGCATAACTCGTCCTGTAGATATCTTGACAAGTGAACTTTCACAACACTGGCTAACTGCTTTTTGGGAAGTAATAGAACTCAACGTGGATTATGAAATTAGGTGACAGAGAATTTTTGAATGGTGCAGACTATAAACCAATGAGGCAACGAAACATTAACTTTCTTGAGTGGAGAACATGTACATAATGGGGTAAGTAATAAAACTCTGGAAACTGTGTAAATAACAGGACCAAACTTTTTATTAGGTGCCCACACATTGATAAATTCATACTAACTCATTAGTAAAGCCCATCAAGGCTAATACCCTGGAGTGCACACAATACAGATGAACACTTGCAATACAACTGTATATATCACTAGATATTTGTTATTTAATACACTTGACACTTCAAATATCTCTTTAGCACAATACACATACAACTTGCACTAACAAGATACTACCTTCAAACATAACTGACAACAAAACAAAATCTCTTTCACACTGACCACCACAAGTTCCCCTCTCATACACTTGCACAATTTATCACAACTTTAATACAAAACTTTTCTTATACATATCTAATTGTCTAACAATATCCCTTTCTAACCTTCTCTAATTATATTTCTCTTGAAAATAGTTAATACATGGAGCAAAACTTGACTAATAAAAACGAGTTGTGGCCCTTCATCATATTCTTTCCTATTCCTTCTTGCTTTCTTCATCAGCAGCCATTTTAGTTTTGCTTGAGGCATATTTGTGCTTTGTGAGAATTCAAACTGTAGCTTAACCATGAAACTTAAGTAGAGAATTAGTACATTTTAAATGCTACACAAAGGTTACATATGTATGTATTTGCTAGCATATAAGATGCTTTCTATTTTCAAGGAGATTTTGTGCATAAAAAAAAAGAAATTTAGTATGTTTGGCCATACACTTACTGAAAGATATTTAATGTGGTTTTGTAGAGGAAAATGCATGATTCTATGCATGTAAATACATTATGACAGTATACTGGAATGAAGTATGAAACCCTAAATTTATCATAAATATACTACGTTATAAGAGTCCTATATTTCAATTTATGTTCTTTCAGATCAATGGTATTGTTGTTTGTATTTTGGTAGAGAAATGCCATACAGGATGTGAAGCTCATGTTCCTGGCTGTGATGGCTTATGCAACAAAAAGATAAAGTTACCTTTTCAAGTCATACTGACTCACAAGGGCCAGTTTCCTAATTTCATGGCATATATATATTCCCCACCTGGATGGGACACTGGTCTGTTGCAAGATAATTCATTTTTGCCTGCTGAGTGGACTGGAATAACATGAAGTGTTTTGCTCAAGAACACAACATGTTGCCTGGTCCAGGAACTGAAACCGCAATCTTACAATCATGAGTGCAACACCCTAACCACTAAGCTACATGCCACCACACAAGTATAAACACAGATAAAATACCACTAAGCATTTTTCCTGGGGTTGGAATGATTTTGTCAGCTTGTTACCTTGATGGTTTATGTAACCACAACAGGCCACTAGGGTGGTGCAACAGCACTATGGCTTTATAGTTATCCACTTGCTGCAAATCGCTAGCAAATGGATGAAAATTTAACATTTCTTTCATCTTTCTAGGAGATTTTTCTTTTCATTTTATTTAGATCAGTGGTACCTGCACTTTTTCAGGTTGCCACCTGCCTTGGTACCCATGCCATACTCCTAGCCACCCACCCTACCCATCCCATCACCACCACAAACATAAACCCACTTTCTGCATCAAATTCAAAACTATATTTTACAAATAAAACTCAACCTAATCAACCCAATATTTTGGGGGTTTTTTTAATGTCATATTGCCCCCTTTTGGCCACCCCATTAGCACCCCATTATTCTTCAACACCCCACCCCCAAAGGGCAGTACTACCCACTTTGGAACCCACTGATCAGGTGATAAACAATTGTTTCTTAAAGGTAACAGTGCCATTGAATAATGTACGCCATTTAACAGATATGGATTAGGATGTATAATGAGATGACGTGATACTGTCCTGTATTTTAGAGATGAGGAATTCTGCACGTTATTTACATTGGATGGATATGTGTCCTCATCTTATTTGTTGTTACCACAACATTTCGGCAGATGTACTCTCCAGCCTTCATCAGGTGTCCTAGTAAAATTTTGAACCCAACCCTAGATTCTCATTCCTAAGGTATTTTTTTGCTGATATTATTATTATTATTATTATTATTATTTATTCAAATACACAACCAATGTAAATAATGTAAAAAAAATTTAGAGATGATCTGATGTCCCTACATAACTGCCATACTCTAAGCAATTTTTTAGTAAGTTTTTGTTATCAATCTGTGATAATTTGGCTTACTTTCAATATTTTATTAGTATTAACAATTATTGTGCCTACGGGAATTATGCTTATATTCAGCTCTTTAGCATATGATGCTCAGTCTCCCACCTGTAAAACAGCTGTATTAGATGCAGAGGCAATTTTTGGATGCATTAAGAAAAAAAAAGCACATCTTATATGCTGGCAAATATGGTATATATATATATATATATATATATATATATATATATATATACATATATATATATATATATATATATACATACATATATACACATACACACAAATTTTTCCACTTTGTAAGAGTAATTTACCCAGTATTTTTGCTGTTCTAATGGCAATTCTGCATTCAAAAAAATATCATCTAATTTGTATCATTCTATACACATTTTGACACTTATAAAAACAAATGTTAGTTTGTATGTATACATATATACATACACATACATATCAGGTATGTTCACACACACACACACACACATCAGGTATGTTTTATAGTGGATGATGTAAAACATTATTACTTGCATTACATCACATATTATATAATGTGCATTCTGCAAATTGTATCACGCAATATATATTGTGGAATGTGCAAATTTCTCCAAGATTGTAATTAGGTAATTATTATTAATTTATTAATTTATATCTACATATAAGTACACATACATACATGCATTTATATATATATAAAACTTTTATGGGTTCTCATTGGGGCTGTTCGATTCTCCTGATCCATCCTTCTTGGAATGCCAATCTTGTGCATAGCCAAATGACAAGAGTTTTGACATTGATGTACAAGCATTTTCCCTTGGACAACATTTCTTTCCACTTCCCTTCATAGGAGCATCACCACTGAAAGTGAAAAGAAGATTACTTAGTTATGGACAATTAGGTCTGTAAAAATAGCTTTTCAAAATGTCTACACTAAAGGACATGCAACAAGTCGAGACAGTTATAATGTGGCAAAAAATTCTAAGTCGGTTTGTCAGAACATTATGGTCAGTAACTCAATAGCTTGCAGTTCTTGTTCTGTAATCAAATGCCATCATCACTATCTTGTATTTTAGTGAAACCTAGAGCTACATTATCTAACATGTATGTCCCTTAAGGTGACAGTCATGAATTCAGAAGATTTGGCAGCAATTCCTTGTAAGGCAAACTTCTTGACTCGAGTACACAATTCATTGAGGGAGTGTGGTACAGTTGATGAAATACATGCTATCTTTATCTCAAAAGCCTAGGTGAGTTTGTCTTTCTCCCACTCTCTCTCATCATCATCATCGTTTAACGTCCGCTTTCCATGCTAGCATGGGTTGGACGATTTGACTGAGGACTGGTGAACCAGATGACTACACCAGGCTCCAATCTGATCTGGCAGAGTTTCTACATCTGAATGCCCTTCCTAACGCCAACCACTCTGAGAGTGTAGTGGGTGCTTTTACGTGCCACTGGCACGGAGGCCAGTCAGGAGGTACTGGCAACGGCCACGCTCAAAATGGTGTATTTTACGTGCCACCTGCACAGGAGCCAATCATCACCATCATCATTGATACACACACACACACACAAAGTAATGGGGATCTAAATGATCTGGGCAATTAACTTGGTAACACTCCAACATATATCAGGTGAACAGGAGACACTCAGAAAGAATACACAAATACTCCCAATACATATATACACTTTAGCCAACCCTTGGTTCCACTTCACTTATATACACCACCCAGTAACTTGAGTGTACAAACCCACCATCAGATTTTCTCCATTTTCTCTCCTACCAAGGTAGCCATGTATCTCCTTTAATGCAAGACATCTCTACCTGGTTACAGGCACTTGACACAGTTTGATGTAACAAATGTATGAATGAACAGTGTGACAGATAGATAAAACATAGTCTTAAATCACATGAGGAGAGAGAGTAGAGCCACGGTATTGATATGAGGAAATAGTAGGGACACGGCTGATATGAGGAAATAGTTGACACAAGGAGACAGTTAGGCAGCACAGTTGATGTGAGGAGACAGTGGGAACATAAAGTTAACAGGAGGCAACAATATGAGTCTTGTGTTGACATCAGGAGGCAATAGAGAGTGAAAGTTGTCAAGAGGAGATAGAGGAGACACAGAATTGAAAATGAGGAGACAGAGAGGACAGTGAAGAAACAAGAGCTGCTGACAAAACAGTGGAGATGTAGTTGAATTAAGATGACAGTGGAGACACAAAGTTGACATGAAGACACAGTGGAGACAGAGATGACATGGGGACACAATGGGGGAACACAAGTTTAACATGAAGAAACAGTGTTTACGAAGGGTAGATGATAATTGAACACAGTGGTCACAAACCTTATTTCAGTCTGTGTGATTGGGTTTTTCCATTGCTGTGGATGTGCTGTGGCTTTCTTGATCTGCTGTGTCACTGGTAATGGTTCAGCCATCACATTTTCAAAATCATTCTTCTCTGACAACTGATCACTTACACTTTCCTCTTCTTCTTCTCTCTCTTCATTTCTGTTCTCCTTAGGCTCAGTTGGAGAGTAATAACCGTGAATAAATGGGTGATCATAGCTTTCAAGTTTTCTATTGAGCCCAGCTGGTTCAGTTTTCACAGGTTTGACTTCACACTCCTTGGGGCTTGAAACCTCATAGTCTTCTTTGGTCTCACTAGACTCTGACTTGGGTGAGGAAACATTACTCATATATTCTGGGGCACCAAACGTCCAATTGCTTCAATAGATAATACATAATACATAAAAATTAAGTAAAAGATAATAAAAAATGCATAACATTTATGTATACAAGATGTAGTAACTACAAGGTTAGGGTGCTACAATACTAATCACACGGTCATAAGTTCAAATTGTACTAGGGTCATAGTGTTGAGCTTCTGAGCAAGTCACTTAACTCTGCTTGTTACAATGTGCCTGAGTGAGCAGAAATAAGCTTGGTCACTTCCTACTTTAGATGAATAATTAGTGATAAGAAGGGCACATCCCCCGGTGAATATAATTATTAGTTACAACAAATAAACCATCTTGGTCAAATAATAACAACAATGTTGCATATTTTACTAAGATGGAAACAGTGTCCTGTTGACTGGCAGGATAGTTTTGGAGAAAATTTGGAAAAAAAAAGAAGCAAAAACAGAAGTTGGCTCTGTGGAAGAGTTATTCTCATTGAGCTGGACATCCAAGCCTGATTATAGTTGACTTATAAAGCACACAACTAAACTGGAGATAATCCAACTTTCTTTTATTACAAGCATTGACTCTATGCAGCAATTGGGAGAGGTCAGCACTTTTAAGATACTATTCTCTGAGACAAGAATGGAAAAAAAAAATATACAGCAATCTACATGTCTTGAAAGGACTAATACCAAATTTTGTCACTGAGAGCTGTTCAAATTGCTGAACATATTGTCATTGCACAATGCCATAAGTACTCTTCAGACACATTGAGTCAAATACTACAAAACATCTCCACTATCATAATATGACATCTTTTAAGAATAAGAGAAAATCATTTGAACTAATTCTGTTATGTAACTGGTACAGACATAGTTTGTTGAAATGAAATGATATCACCCTACTGCTACAAAGAACAGGGGTTTTTTTGCTGTAAGGTGTCTCTATTAGAAATGATATGCGACCCTTAGTGGTACAAATCAGTGAATCACATGAAGATACATTATTAGTTTCATATGCTGGCACAAGGTCAGCAATTTTGAGGGAAAGGGTAAGTCAATTACATTGACCCCAATGTTCAACTGGTACTTATTTTACTGATCCCGAAAGGATGAAAGCAGAGTCACCTTGGCAGAATTTGAACTCAGAACATAAAGACAGACAAAATGCCACTAAGCATTTTACCCAGTGTGCTAACAATTCTGCTACCTGGTCACCTTATGAAGATACACAATTGATGCACTGTCCGAGCGTGATCGTTGCCAGAGCACCAGCTGTCTGGCTTTCGTGCCGGTGGCATGTATATAGCACCATTTGAGTGTGATCGTGACCAACGTCGCCTTACTGCCACTTGTGCCAGTGGCACATGAAAAGACATTCGAGCGAGATCGTTGCCAGTACCGCTGGACTGGCTCCTGTGCAGGTGGCATATAAAAAACATCATTTGAGCGTGGCTGTTGCCAGTACCCACCTGACTGGCCTTCGTTCCAGTGGCACGTAAAAGCACCCACTACACTCTCAAAGTGGTTGGAGTTAGGAAGGGCATCCAGCTGTAGAAACTCTGCCAAATCAGATTGGAGCCTGGTGTAGCCACCTGGTCCACCAGTCCTCAGTCAAATCGTCCAACCCATGCTAGCATGAAAAGCGGACGTTAAACAATGATGATGATGATGATGATTCACTAGCTTTCAGTTCAAATCCTTCCAAGGGCTTGGCTAAAGATTACATCAGTCTACAGCTGTGTATATTCCTTTCAACCAGTTTACGAAGACAAAGTTGTGTTCCAACAATACAAAGCTTGAAGACATCTCTGTTTTCTAACTCAACAGAAATGAAGCCTAGAAAACAAATTAATCAGTAAAGTATATATTAATTAATGCATCCGTTTAGATGTGTGGCCATTCTGTAGCAACATCACTGTTACTATAATGAGCTAGTGTCTACGTAAATCTGATAATCTGTAATGAGCTACTCACCCTTCATCTTAGTCACAAATTTGTCCTTCCTCAATAAAAACAACAAACACAGCCAAGAGAGACTCTATATACTCACTTGTTGAACTGCTATAAATGGCAGTCAAACCTCCCTCAAATTACACACTACACCTTATGTGTTACATAAACAAGGACACATCAGACAATGTCCTTGAAGCATAAAAAGATAGGATGGCCATCACTGGAACACCCATGGTTGTAGGTGTTCTCACAGACAGAGTTAACAACAACGATAAAGCACTTACACACTCTTCCTCTTCTGGGCATCTTCTGCAGCATTATCCTCCAAATAAAACCAATTTACTCGATTATAAGGTACAGCATTTGGTTTCCCAGCAGTTTCTTCATGTTTTAACAAATCTAAAACAACAACAACAATAACAACAGTAAAGACAATTAGAACATTACAACATCATAATAGCAATACATCAACACAACAACAACAATGTTACAACACTACAGTAACACTATAATACCACTACAACACAGCACCACAAAAAACACCACAATAGTGTTACAACACTACCTAATGGTTTCAAATTTGGGTACAAGGCCAGCAATTCTGGGGGAGGGAGTAAGTCAATTACATTGACCCCAGTGTCCATCCGGTACTTATTTTATCAACCCCAAAAAGATGAAAGTCAAAGTTGGCCTTGATGGAATTTTACCTACAACACTACATAATACAACAGCTCTGCAACAACAACAACACAGTAACAACATTGTAAGAATCCTATAATAACACATTACATAAGCACTAGATCAACATTATAATACAACAAACACAACATAATTATAATAATATGACAACACTTCATCAACACTAAAACAACAACCGTAACACTACATCAGACACAAACATGAAATTTCATTTTTTAACTCTACAAATAATAATAATATTAATAATAAATAATAATAATAATAAAAGACGAAGTTGCAAGAATGTGAACTATGAGGAGAGTGTCTGTTATCCCAGTAGTTATAGGGGCACTCGGAGCACTAACAGCCAAGTTCAAGAAATATGTCATAGAAAGCAGGATTGACATGAGAGCAGAGCAAGCCCCCAAAACTGCTCTGCTGGGAACAGCTAGGATTTTGAGATTGGTACTTAGTTGTTGAATGTCTGCCACAATAATTAACAACCAAGTATCAAAGCTTATAATGTGCGGAAAGAGACCCTGTGAGATCTCCGACAACAGACTGGTATCCGCTCTCACAGAATCAACCAGAACAAACAAGAGACCAAGCACTCTGAGAAGTAAAACGATGATGATGATGATGATAATAATAATAATGATAATAATAATAAGAAGAAGAAGAAGAAGAATGATAATAATAATAATAATAATAATAATAATAATAATAATAATCATAATAATAATTTCCGATATTGTCCACAAGGTCGCAAATTTGGTTTGGAAGAAACTGTCACTTACATCAGCCTCCAAAATATGACCGGTGGTCCAGGAAGGGGAACAAGAAATCAATCTGGGCAGGATTGGAAATCAAAATATAAAAAAAGAACAAGATAGCATAAGACATGGCTTTCGTTGCTCTACAGATTCTATCAAACAACTGTTTATTTTCTTTGTTTTTGTATTCTCTCTCTGATTTGCATAGAAGAAGACAGGCAGTGTCCATGACCATTTACGGGGTCTTTGAGACTGGAGGGAGGGATTGGAGGAAAAAACTCTTCAGACTAGAAACCTGGTATATGTGCTTCAGTGTAGCCAGTGTTTCCCAAACATTTTTTTTTTTTTATCTATGGACCCCTTTTCATTTCGATTTTACTTAGATGGACCCTCCTACCCATTCAATGTTTAAAAAATTCTATTCTAGGCGCAGGAGTGGCTGTGTGGTAAGTAGCTTGCTTACCAACCACATGATTCAGGGTTCAGTCCCACTGCGTGGCACCTTGGGAAAGTGTCTTCTACTATAGCCTCGGGCCGACCAAAGCCTTGTGAGTGGATTTGGTAGACGGAAACTGAAAGAAGCCCGTCGTATATATGTGTGTATATATATATATATATATATATATATATGTGTGTGTGTGTGTGTGTGTGTGTGTGTGTGTGTGTGTGTGTGTGTGTGTGTGTGTGTGTGTGTCTGTGTGTCTGTGTGTCTGTGTTTGTCCCTCCACCATCGCTTGACAACTGATGGTGGTGTGTTTACGTCCCCGTAACTTAGCGGTTCGGCAAAAAGAGAACAATAGAATAAGTACTAGGCTTACAAAGAATAAGTCCTGGGGTCGATTTGCTCGACTAAAGGCGGTGCCCCAGTATGGCCGCAGTCAAATGACTGAAACAAGTAAAAGAGTAAAGAGTAAAAGTGATATTTTCATAATTACATATTTTTAGAAATTATATACATTAAAAAATCATTGAAATATTTTGTGTATTCTAGAGGTATAACTAAATTATTGTAGATAAATTTTATCAACAAAATCTTATATGGAACCCCAAGGGCCATAATGGACCCCAGTTGAGAACCACTGATGTAGACTCTGCGAAAAGCATCCAAAGACCAGGTGACAGTTTCAAACTTGGTAATAAATTGAATCTACAACCCAAGGGATCTTACAATACAGTTTCAATTTATTAAAAGAAATGTAATAAAGGACTCTAACATGGTCATCATCATCATCATCGTTTAACGTCCGCTTTCCATGCTAGCATGGGTTGGACGATCTGACTGAGGACTAGCAAGCCAGAAGGCTGCACCAGGCTCCAATCTGATCAGAGTTTCTACAGCTGGATGCCCTTCCTAACGCCAACCACTCAGAGAGTGTAGTGGGTGCTTTTACGTGCCACCGGCACAAGGGCCAGTCACACGGTACTGGCAACAAATAAAATAATAGAATCCAGGTCTAACGCCTGCCAGCATGGAAACCAGATGTGAAATGATAATAAAATCCAACTAAAAACACAACATAAATACATTGTTCTAGTGTAGACTTCAAAACCTTTATCAAAATCAGAGAACCAAGGTGGGGACTTTCTGTGACATTATCACAATTAGAGAACCAAGGAGAAGATATTATCAGAATCAAGAAACAAAGGTGAAGACAGTATGTGATATACGTTTCAAATTTTAGCACAAAGCCAGCAATTTCAGAGGAGTGGGTAAGTTGATTATATCAACCCCAGTGATGAACTGGGACTTGTTTTAACAACTCCATAGGGTTGGCAGAATTTGAACACAGAATATAAAGACAAACGAAATGCTGGTATTTTGTCCAGTATGCTAACAGTTCTGCCAGCTCATTTGCCTTAAGACAGTCCATAATACTATCAAAACCAGGGGACCATGGAGGAAGCAGTGTATAATATTATCAAAACCAGGGAACCAAAGTGAAGGTAGTGCATGACATTATCAGAATTAGAGAACCAAGGTGAAGACAATGTGTGACAATAACAGAATGAGAAAAATTAAAGGGAAAACAGCATAGAATATTAGAATAGGTAGTTGAAAAATGGATTGAACTTGTAACCTTTCACTCCACGTTCCTTAGCAAGCCGAACATATTTTGAATCTGTGTCTTTAAAATATGGCCTTGATGGTTTTCCATCATACACGTTCATTCCAGGTACTTGAGACATTTGGTAAATTTACAGGTGATTTTTTCTAGATTAGATTTTTGGAATGGTGAATGATAAAACCAGGCTGCAACTGAAAAGGAAAAATAATAGAGTTTTTTTTATTTATTGAAAATAACTTAGTTTATACATGTTATTTAATAAATTATTCATTATAAGGTTACCTGTCCTTCCCAGTGACAAATTTATCCCCACTGAATGAAAACAACATACTCATTCATAGCCAAGAGTCAAGGTGAAGTTGGTATGGGTATGATTGTGGTGGTAGTCCGTGTTGGCAACATACAAGTTGACATGTTGTGGGGAGAGAGAACAACTAATGTTTTGGGCAACAGATTTTCTCAAAGAAACTCTGATTTCATCTAAAGTATTATTAATACAGAAATAAATTTATTTCTCAAACGCGTGATCAGAATAAATCATCCATATAATGCAGAAAAATACGTTACTGGCCAGCCATGAGACTCGAACTCATAGCGTCTTATGAAGCTAAATTTATAAGTTCTAAAATTGCTGAAGAATTTGTTGCTGGGCAATTTGGTTTAATGGTAAAACACTTGACATGTAATCACAGAGATGTGAGTTTAAGTCTCATGGCTGGCCAGTAACGTATTTTTCTGCAATATATGGATAATTTGTCCTGATCATGCTATTTATAGCATTATCACGCGTTTGAGAAATGAATTTATTTCTGTAGCTTACAATACATCTCAACGCTTCTAAAAAAAAAAACAAAAAAAACTTTGTTTACTTTCATCGTTAAAGTATTAATGACTCGAAACGCCTCAGGTAGAGAGACATTGTGAAATGTTGAATTAATAAAAAGATTGTGAAGTAATCCAGTATATGATTACTTTTGTTAGCATGAAGTACCGAGTTCAAATTACAGGAAGAGACATCATATGATTGATTGAAATTCTATAGCGGGGCAAAGAGTTCTCTCAACCGTTTAATGGTCAGAAAACTTGGAGAAGTTTCAGCAAGACACTGTAACAGCAGCAGGTGATAAAAGAAGGAAGAAAGCAGTAAAACAGCTTGTTAATATGTTATTGTTAATGAGTGTGTGTGTGAGAGAGTCATCAAGGAAGTTTTGAAGTAGTCACTTAGCCTGTTATAATATAGTTGAATAAATCGCTCTAGGGAGCAGTCTATAAACGTACGGACAGAATGTTATAGAATCACACCTCTCATCACCGACGTCACCAAAGTAAGATTGGTCATAGAATATGTATTGATTTCTAACAATAATATTGATTACTGTCCTTTGTGCAAGACAAATATGACTAAAGAAAAGATGTAAAAAAAAAATAACAACAATAACAATAACAATGAAAGAGAGAAGTCGTTGTTTGTAGTATCCATAGCAACACAATAAGGGCAGACATGGCAAAAAAAATTATTCTATGACTATATCCTAATTGCATGTACCTATACATAATACAATATATATATATATATATATATATATATATATATATATATATATACATCATCATCGTTTAACGTCCGCTTTCCATGCTAGCATGGGTTGGACGATTTGACTGAGGACTGGTGAAACCGGATGGCAACACCAGGCTCCAATCTAAATTTGGCAGAGTTTCTACAGCTGGATGCCCTTCCTAACGCCAACCACTCAGAGATACATACATATATATATATATACATATGTATATATATATACATACATATATATACATACATATATATACATACACATATATATATATATATATATATATATATATATATATATTATGAGGATGGGGAAATGAGGTGTGTTAGTGTATATGGGGTGGGGTACATCTATGCATCATTGTTGCCATTATGGTGTGTCCTCCCTCATGGTCTGTAATTTTTTAGCAGTTCAACAAATAGATCAATAAAATTGATAGCAAACTAAGTAGATAGATATTAGTGTTGATATAATTGACTTAACTCTTGAAGATAGTGCTTTAGGACTGTTACAATCCAATTACTGAATCCAGCAAAAGGAATAGTCTGAGGTTCCCCAGTCCAGCATGAAACCACAGACCACTGTCAAGTATTGAACTTCCTAGTTTTAAGATTAATCTCTCGTCTACAAATATCTTCCATAGAAACCATGCAAAATCAGACTGGAGCCTGGTGCAGCTCTCCGGCTTACCAGTTCCAGTCAAGCCATCTAACCCATGCCAGTATGGAAAGCGGATGCTAAATGATCATGATGATACACACACACACACACACATACACAAATGTATGTATACATATCTATTTTTTGTTTGTTTCATTCGGTATTTTTCTCAATTGCCATCCTTGTATACTCAATATAAGCAGATTAGAATAGAGAATAGAAGAGAGGATAAATAAACAGAAGCTGGGTTATAGAGATGAATGATGCAGAGGTGAGAAGGTATTAAAAAATGGGTCAGACAGCAGGTGTAGACTCAACAAGGATACGTTGAACAAGAGACCCAAATGCAAATGTACTCAGTCTCCATCACAACTACTATTTTAATGTTCAATTTGCTTTGCCTGTAGAGGTGAGGGGGGTGCAGTTCTTCAGTACTGTCTGTCACCAATCATTGCAACCCACTGTCATCTCTTCCCCATGTATTCTTGGATGTCCATTTTCTATAAGTTGCCTCTCACACACACACATATTTTAATGTATACTACATTCTAGTGGAGGTGCAATGGCCCAGTGGTTAGGGCAGCGGACTCGCGGTCATAAGATCGCGGTTTCAATTCCCAGACCGGGCTTTGTGAGTGTTTATTGAGCGAAAACACCTAAAGCTCCACAAGGCTCCGGCAGGGGATGGTGGCGAACCCTGCTGCACTCTTTCACCACAACTTTCTCTCACACTTACTTCCTGTTTCTGTTGTGCCTGTAATTCAAAGGGTCAGCCTTGTCACACTGTGTCACGCTGAATATCCCGGAGAACTACGTTAAGGGTACACGTGTCTGTGGAGTGCTCAGCCACTTGC